>NC_139326.1:1191797-1201797 GCF_056507025.1 Lutjanus erythropterus
CATTTTTGTCACGTGTTTCATGTCATTGTCATCGTGTCTTTTACATTGTTTTTGTCTTTTTTTTTTAAAGTTGTTTTTGACTTGTTATGTCTAACGTGCCATTTTAGTCTTGTGTTGTTTTTGTGGCTGCGTTTTATTTACATCATTTAGATCCTGTTTTGTCTGTTTACATGTTTTTTGTCTTGTTTTGTTTTTGAAGTTGTTCTGGACTTGTTCCGTCTGTCCTGTGTGTTTCACACTGATGGATCCACCAGTTATTGTTCCGTTCGTTCAGGTTGAAATCAGTCTCGATGTTGGAAGACGGTGCACAGTGATGCAAAACAACAATAATCAATAATTCACCTCAGAGTCATTCAAACTAAAGTAACAAGCCTGGTTAGAGAATGAGAGAAAGTTCAGGTATTTGTGTTCAGATGTAGGGAGGAAAAGTAAAAATGAAGCACATGTGCTGAACTGTGAAACGTTCACATATGAAACTATTTTACATCATCACATCTGCACCAGCATGAGTCTCTGAGCAGCGGTGGAAAGTAACTAAATACATTTACTCAAGTACATCTCAGAGGCAGATATTGTACTTTTTACTCTACCTTGTCTGACATCATTAAAAGTATCTAAAAAATAGCACATCATGTAAAATCATCTTTAAAAAGTAAACCAGCTGCTTTCCAGGAAGTTTATTTTGAAAGAGTTGAACCCCTCGTGGCTACAGAGTGATGAGTTCAGGTGTCACCATGTTCAGGGAGTTCGGGTGCTTCAGTAATCAGATTACAGTCGTTCTTACAGATAAAGCAGGTGTGTAGTTCAGGGACCCTGGGAGAGCGCAACACAGAGGTGGGTTGACTGAGGTAACAGAGCAGCGACTGACCCTGGATCAGTTAAACACACAGAGGTTTAGTTGCTGCTGCTGTGAGCTGAAAGGTTTTTAGACCTGATCAGGTCCGACTGAGACTCCACCCGTCTCTGTGCTCCGTCCTGACAAACAGCCAGTGTCTGAGGAGAAACACTGTGGACGCTGTTGTGGACCTGGTCCACGTCCTGCTGCTGGACTCTGTGTGACCTCCACCCTCCACATCTGTACACTCGGTTCAAACTCACTAAACTTTATTTCTTTCTATCACAGAATTCAAAGTTATAGACTCAGTAAGAAGTGTGTGTGTGTGTGTGTGTGTGTGTGTGTGTGTGTGTGTGTGTGTGTGTGAACGATGCAGCAGGTTCACTCTGAGAATAAGGAGCTGCTTCATATAACTGAAAAATATCATTTAAAACAGAATTATATTACACTGTTTTTTGTCTTGTTACATCTTTTACGTCTCTTTACATTTTCTACTTCTGTTCCTTTTATGTTTTTTTCATCTTGATACGTTGTTTTGACATGTTATGTTTTTTTGTTTGTGATTTCAGTCTTGTTAAATCTTTTATGTCGTTTTTCATTTTTGTCTTGTGGATTTCACATTGTTTTCATCTTGTGACATTTTTGAAGTTTTTTTTGACTCGTTAAATCTTTTTATGTCAGATTTTTTGCTGAGTAAGGGTGTCAGCTTCAGCGCGGTGGGTCTGCAGCTCACAGCTCAGTTTGTGTGTCTGATTTCAGTTATAATATCACACACACTTTGATCAGTGTGTGTCCCTCAGCAAAAAGCTCGGTTCAGTAAATTCTTCCGTTTAAATGGAGAGATGAGAAATAAACTCCAGAAACGTGTGTGAGCTTCAGCACATGCAGTGAGACAGGTTCCCGTCTGTCTGGATGGTCACATGATGTAACGTGACGAGGTGGCCGAGTGGTTAAGGCGATGGACTGCTAATCCATTGTGCTCTGCACGCGTGGGTTCGAATCCCATCCTCGTCGACAAGCGATGTGGCTTTTTTTTTTTTTAAACCTCACTGGAGCTCTTTTACTTGAAGATAATTATCATGTGTATTCTTTACTGCAGTACAAGTACAGATACTTGTGTGAAAGTAGAAATACCGATTCAACTTGTTTACTGCAGTAAAAGTGAAAAAGTTCAGTAATTTGTGTCTTTTATGTCGTTTTCCTTTTTGTCTTGTTATGAATTTTACGTCATTTTACGTCTTGTATTTAGTTTTCATGTTGTTGTGTCTTTTATGTCGTATTTGTCTTGTTCCGTCTTTCTTTTTTGTCTTTCCATCTTGTTATGTCGTTGTATGTTGTTTTTGTCTTGTTACATCATTTACATCGTTTTCATCTTATGTTTTTTACGTCTTTTATGTCGTTGTGTTTGTCTTGTCACGTCTTTACGTCTTTTTATGTTGTTATATGTCTTGTTATGTCTTTTACGTCATTTTTGTTTTTTATGTCTTTTATTTCATTTTTATCTTCCACATCTTTTGCGTCATTGTAATCTTTTATGTTGATTTGTTTGTTACGTCTTGTTACGTCTTTTACATCATTCGTGTGATTGTGATTCACCTTGTTTCCTGCAGAGGTTCAGCCTCTGGGGGCAGTAATGAGACCGTTCTGACAGCGAAAATGCAACATTCAAGAAATATATTTGTTAGTCTTTGTCTCAAATTACAGTTTAACTTTGTCTGTCTCTCTGTGTGTCTCTCCGTCTGTCCATCAGTCCCCATCATTAAGGTCCCTCCTCACAGTCAGGTGAATGGGACGGGCAGCAGCCTGGTCTTCCTCTGTGAGGTCTTTGCGTTTCCGATGGCTCTGGTCGAGTGGAGGAAGGACGGACAAGACGTCGTCCTGCCGGGGGACGACCCCCACATCTCCGTCCAGGTGCAGCACTCAGAGACACTGGAGACACAAGAATTAGAAAAATCTCCACCTTCCAACTGATTTACCATCTGTCTGTGTCCCCACAGTCGCGGGGCGGTCCTCTGAAGTTCGAGCTCTCCAGTTGGCTGCAGATTGAGGGGGCGGAGCCAGCGGACTCTGGGACCTATCGTTGCATTGCTCGTAACAACCTGGGGTCTGTTTCGGCCTCTGCGGTACTGGGAGTACTGGGAGCAGGTGTGCTGCGTTTAATTTTCATCAACAGGATCTGTTGAGTCTTAGACCCAGGAATCAGCTTCATCGTCGTCATGGAAACGAAGGTCAATAACTCAAATATATTTTCTCACACCTGTCTGTCTCTCTCACTGTCTCTCTGTCAGAGGAGCTGTCGTCCTACCTGGCCAATAGTGTGTCAGAAATGAAGCAGCTGCTGGACGCCACAGACTACGACCAGGACTTCTACTGATGTCACTTCCTGTCATGTGACTCCAGATGACAGTAAACGCGTCGTTGAATCACTCAAGTGATGGACTACACATTTTTGTGGCTGCAGTTTGGTGTCAGGACACCACAGACACTCTGACAGGACATTATAGTTTGTTTTCAGTGATGTATTAATATATATTAAAGTGTTGATCGTGTTATTCTCACTGTATCCTCGCGTTATGACATCACTCACCGCCGTGACACTGAGGTTCAGCGCGTTTTAACGTGTTGTAGACGTCGCAGGTTTGAGCCTCCTGTCAGTTCTGAAACAGACTTTATCTTTATTTTATTTATCCTTTATTTAACCTGAAACCGAGGTCCAACATGTCTTCTGCCAGAGAGTCCTGGACAGGATGGACAGGAAGGTTCATAAATAAATTTAAAAATCAAAAAACAAATGTTTGTTTGTGTTTCTTTATCAAACACAAGATGTTTTTTTTTTTCTGTTTTCTGTTAAATTTATTTCCTCAGTATGAAACTGATTCCCATCACTTGATTATTAGTATAGAAATTGATTAGTTCAGCAGGTTTATTGACCTGATAAATAAAGATTTTATTCCTGATCCTGAGAGGAACATGAAGGTCTGAACCACAGACTGATGGACGACTGAAGAGAGACGTCCAGATCTGCAGACGACGCCCAAAAAACAGGAGCTCCGGGGTGAAATAAAGAGTCTGACCTCACACTGACCTCCAGTCAGCTGAACAGAACACTGACACACAGTTTAAATCATCATGTAGAACATAAAACTGATCTGAGAGACACCGAGACGCTCTGACAGCAGGACTTCCTGGACCAGATTTAGACCACAGGAAGTCAAAACTCCACTGAGACCTACAGCAAGAATGAAACCCTGTCTGCCTGCCTGCCTGCCTGCCTGTCTGTCCGTCCGCCTGTCTGTCTGTCTGTCTGTGTGTCTGTCTGCCTGTCTGTCTGTCTGTCTGTCTGTCTGAGTTTCCATCCAGAGGAAACATGTGGTGAATATATTACCTGACAGGAACACAGCAGCTGAGCTTCTGCTGCTCTGAAGTCTGTTTTCCAGAAACCTGATCTGATGAATCTGTGTTTGTAGCTTCACAGAGATGAAAGTTTAAACTTGTTGGAGTTCCTCAGGGCTCCGTTCCTGGGATTCTTCAGCTGCTGTTGGCCTGAATACACAAACGTAATTAATAAGAAAAGAGAAGAAAAAATATTTCCAGAAGTAGATTTTCTTCTGCACAATGAGAGCAATCAGACCCAAAACTGTAGGAGCCCATAATGCTTTGGGGGATCTAAACAGGAAGTGTGCTGTGACCACGTAACTGGATCGTGTGGGATGGTGAATAAATAACATTCATTTTAAACATGTCTGTCTGCTCCACTTCTTTACACCTATTGTTTGACCTATTTTTCAAGTCTTTTCAGTAACAGTTATTTTCTTTATCGATGAATCTGTCGAGTATTTCCTCCATTTTTTGGTCCATAAAATGTTGAAAAATATTGATTAAAGTCGAGGGATGACGTCCTCAAATGTCTTGTTTTGTCCACAACTCAAAGATCATCAGTTTACTGTCAGAGACGAGGAAAGAAACCAGAAAATATTCACATTTAAGAAGCTGGAATCAGAGAATTTTTCTTAAAAAATGTTAGAGCGAACACTAAGGACTGAATAATTTGACTGATTTCTAAAAGTTGTGGCCAGTAGGAGGCATCAGTTGGACAATTCAGTTTGGTCGACAGAGACGTCTGTTTCACTGTCAGACTTTTGTCCACGTGGTGTGTTTGTTTTATTCTGGACAAACAGAACTTTTTCTTTACTGAGAAAAATGTTTCCAACCAGAATGAAAAACAGACGACAGAGACGCAAATCAGTAACAGACACACACTTTATATACTGTGTGTGTGTGTGTGTGTGTGTGTGTGTGTGTGTGTGTTTTACAGTCAAACAGATCAGATAGCAGCTCTTTATTTCAACCATATTTGTGTGTTTAATGTCCTCACTGGAAACACATTAGTGGCACAGACTGTGTGTGTGTGTGTGTGTGTGTGTGTGTAAAATACTTTAAATAAAAAATATTGTTTTAGATACAAGAAACAATAATCTGTCTGTGGAACTTATTTTATGAAGTCAACAGTAACAGTTTATTGTAATAATGTTAAATATCAGATTGTATTTTAATTTCAGACCCTGAGCCCCCCCCCCACCCCTCCTGTGTGTGTGTGTGTGTGTGTGTGTGTGTGTGTGTGTGTGTGTGTGTGTGTGTCTGCTGAGTGAATCCAGGAAATACCAACAGCTTCACTGTAACCTGGAAATAACTTCCAGACCTCAGCAGCCAATCAGAGCGCTCCCCTGGAGCCTGGAAACATACAGAGTTGAATTTATTCAACAGAGGCCGCACAGGTAAACAACAGTACACACAACAACAACAACAACAACAACAACAACAACAACAACAATAGAGAGTGTCCTGTCCCTCGTTAGTCTTAAAGGAACAGTTTGATCTTTTTTAAAGTGAAGCAGTGTACGGCCAAACCAACCAAAGTCCACTGACAAAATGGTGGTGTTGGTCGTCTGCTGCCTCCATCTGTTAGTGTTAGTCCATGAAAATTATGAATGAAATGCCTGAAAACAGTTCCTGTCTGCAGCGAGACAGAGGGAAACGTCAGACTCCTCCCACTTCCAGGGGGAGACTGACTTACCTGCCTGCCTGCAGTGAACAGAAGTCTTGTTTTCATGCAAAAGTCACCTGCTTTTGTCAGTCTGAGCAGAGAAAAAACATTTTAGTTAACTGAATCATCAATAAAAACACAAGAACAAAGGTTCACACACAAGACACACAAGAAAAAAGGTAAAACTGACAGAAACATAATCAATAAAATAAATGATGGAAAAGTCTTAGTGTCCTTCTTTCCTTCTTCTTCTTAAATATTGACCCTGATGAATAACCGCATGTTAGAATCAACTGATACTAAAATTAACACTGAATCCAATAAAACCAATAAAACTATACACTTTTCACCATGAAAACTAAACTGGAACAAGCTTCTTTTTTTTTCATACATTTATCTGTAAAGTAATTTCCAGCAGCAGCAGATGTGTTTGAAATGAGGAGCTGCAGTTCTTCAGATGACCGCAGTTCTTCATCCTAAACAGCAGGGGGCGACAGAGCCGCTCACAGACAAACAGAAGCAGCCTGTGTTTACATGTAGCCCAGCTAACGTTAGCCTTAGCATCTGCTGAGCGGCGAGTTGAGCGAGATTAACCTGTAATAATCTAATGAATTTATATATTTTTACTCTTCGACAAACGGCAGAGAGATTAAACATTGACGTTAGCGTCGGTTTGCCTGGAGAAGCCGCCTCACCCCGTTCACTTCAGCCGAACTACAGACGGTGCGAGACTCTGTTTAAAAATCTGCGAATCTAAAGTTTGTCTGTTGATCACCCGGATATAGTCTTATATATTAATTTAAATAAGACATGGTAGGAATAAGTAGAGGCCAGTTTAAAATTCGGTTTTAATATTGAAGACCGAGCGCTTCGTATAGGTTCAAATTATATCTTTATCATAGAGTTTGTTTCAGTTCATGTTAAGGAGAGCAAGATGGATTTCCTCTGTTAAAAGATACTAATATTTGAACGGAGTTCTTTTTAAAAGACATGAAGTTAAAATCCAGGTTTTTATGGTAAAAAGGTTTGTCTCTGATCAGTAAGTGTTACTGAAGTGTGTATTTATTACTTTTATTTTGAACAGTTATAAATTGGAGTCATTTACTGAAGCTGGTGTCTCATGTAGACTTAATGTTCACTACATTTCAGTGGAAAATGTCGTTTTTATCTCAGTACTGTTATATGATGGCTGTAGTTACTGTTAGTTTACAGGCAGCTGGATGGGGCCTTTATTTGGCCTTTTTTTCCTTGAAAAATTTGACTTAACTACAGTCTTTTTCCTCAGGTCAGGTGAGTGTCGGGGCAGAGAGGTCAAAGGTCATCTGGTCCAGAGCTCAGCATGGTCAAACAACAGCGGAGAACAGACAGGTAACAACTCATTACTGCTGTCAGACCGATATCGATTATTCAGTGTTTGATGCCAATATTTAGAGAGCAGGGCTGCCAGTGGATGATATATTATGCACATATGAAAACAAAGAAAAGTTGTGTGTAATTCCATTATTCCATCCATATAACAATCTAATACATATGTTTATCAAGGAAGTAATCATCTAATTAATCAATAATTGAACTGTAATATTGTATTTTTTACTTCACTACATTTATTTGACAGCTGTAGATTCAGATAATTAAAACATAATAGTCAACTCAGAAATGATGTGTTACAGAATAAACAATAAATAAAATAATCTAAATGAGCTCCATCTTTACCTCTAACATTAAAGTGATGAACACATGAATGATTCAATAACTACAATCCAGTGATGTCATATTTATGATTATGAAATGATACTTTCTGTGTAATGAATACTTTTACTTTGTTACTTTTTTAATGCAATACTTTTGTACTTTTACTTTAAGTAAAATTTTTAATGAGGGAACAGAATATTTCCACTCTGTGATGCTGTGAGGTAAACATCCTGCATTTTCACTTCATGTTCCCATGATGCACCCTTTTCTTTACCTGAAAAATGACATGGCAGAACAGATCTGTGTTGAAATCATAGAAATAAACCAAACAAACAAAGCAATCAAAATCAAAATCAAAATCAAAATCAAAAATACCTGGCTGCTGTTTTTTAGCACAAGATGCGATCTTTTTTTTTCCACAAATAATGAGTGAAAGAAACATTTTAAAATGCCTCCACCAACAAAAACAAGATCAAAAATGTTGCTGGCCAACTTATTTTAAAGGGACATTTCACCCCCAAATCAAAAATACTTATTTCTCCTCTCACCTGTAGAGCTGTTTGTCCATCTAGATAGTTTTGTTGTGAGCTGCAGAGTTTTGGAGAGATCAGCTGTAGAGATGTTCTCTACAGTACAGTGGAACTAGATAACACTCAGAGAGACAAAAATACATTTGAAAAATTCAAAACCAGTGTCTCTCTCCAGAAATCCTGACGCAGTTACTTAAGATCGTCCACAGAATTTGTTGTGAGTGCTTTCATGTAGGAACTATTTTCTCTCTGCAGTAGAATCGACTGGAACTACTTTATTTGTACTAGAAAGTGAATAATCATCATGAAATAACTGATCCAACCGTTTCTTTTAGTTTTCTGCTGAAGTTTCTTTTCCTTCACCTCGATGTCTCCGTCCTCTGTCCCCCTGCAGGTGTTTTGTACCTGCTGCAGTGAACGGAGTGACGCGGGTTCGATTCCCTGTGGGCCCCGTTCAGCGCAGACCGCCTCTCACTCAGCAGGTAGACTGGAACGAACACCTCCTCTCTCTGCTGATGGATCCTCTTCACTGTTCACGGAGTGCGTTTATTTTGTTCATCAGGTTTCAGGCAGGAAGTGGGCGGGGCCAGGTACGGGAAGCTCTGACCGAACCACCACCACAGAAGAAGAGAGGGGAGACCCGGGACCCGACGGAGGTTCAGGAGAGACAGAGACAAAGCGGGCGAGGCTGGACGGGTCAGTCTCAGCTTAGTGTCTTCATGTGGTGGTTTATACGTTTACGGCGCCCTCTACAGGCTGCATGCCTCATTACAGACAACTGATGAGTCAGATAATAATTATTTACATTATTGATCAGTCTGCTGATTATTATTTTCTACTCTGATCAACTAAATGTTTGGTATAAAAAAGTCCAACAAGAGCAGAAGTTCTCAGATCTTTTACTTCAGTGAAAGTTGCTGCTTTCAAAATGTTTGAGCTCATATTTGGGTTGTTAACCTTTTTTGTTGTTGATATCTGGGTTTGTAACCTTTCTTAGCACTAACTCTAAAGTTACGTAAACTAACGTGTCCAGACTGTTGAGTGGCTGCAGGTTTTTGTTGTAACCAATCAACAGCACACCTGACTCAACCAATCAGCTGATGTGATCCAGCTTGGCAGGAATGAAAACCTTCATGGAATCATTTGGACACGTCCTAAACTCAGAAAAGTATTGGCACAAAAATATACTTACAGTATCAGAAGTACAAGTATTCATTCACAATTATATGTGTTATATTATTGGATGATAATTATTGATGAGTCATTCATGTGGTATTATTATATATAAATTATGTTATTATTCAACTGATAAATTATTATGTAACAAGTCCAAGATTAACCTCTGACATGTAGTGGAATAGAAATAACAAAATGGAAATAAAGTACAAATACCTTGGTACTTGAGTAAATGTACTTAGTTACTCTGCAGCACTGGATTTTGAAACTGTGACCAAACTTCAGTCTGTTTCCCACAGACCTGAGCAGACGGCACCTCTGACCAATAGAGAGAAAGCCCCAGGGTCATGTGGTCAACCAGGAAGTGAGAGCTGCTCCACAGGAGGTGTGTGTGTGTGTGTGTGTGTCTGTCTGTCTGTCTGTCTGTCTGTCTGTCTGTCTGTGCAGGTACTTTAAAAACATACCTGACAGGTGATTGGATGATCCAGTTAACCTGGACCAATCAGATCAGTGAACCATGTGACATGGTAGGAGAGTGGATCCATTTTTCCCACCGAGAACAGTCAGACTGGAGCTGCAATCATTAATCGATTATCAAATTAATCCCCACAATTTTGATAATCGATTAATCAGATTGAGTTTGATTTAAAAAAAGTTGTTAAAGGAATGACTTGTAAAAATACGTCCAGCCAGGACGTCTGTCCGTGTCCTCCACATATCTGG
>NC_139326.1:1206797-1444297 GCF_056507025.1 Lutjanus erythropterus
GAGGAATTATTGAAAAACACTGAAGGTCTGATTTTTGCAGCGATCTGTACCAAACAATGTAGAACTTCAGTGATTTATTGATAAGTTGTCAACTATTAAATTACTTGCCAACTATTTTGAAAATCGATTATCAGTTTGGATCTTTTTGTTTTATGAAGAAAATTGTCAAGATTCTCTGATTTCTGATTTAAATGTGAATATTTTCTGGTTTCTTTCCTCCTCTCTCACAGTAAACTGAATATCTTTGAGTTGTGGACAAAACAAGACATTTGAAGACGTCACTTTGGACTCTTGGAAACTGATGAACATGTTTCATATTTCTTAATTAATCGTGAAAATAATTGTCAGATTAATTGAGAAGGAAACAGAAAACCTCAGAAACTGAAATCAATTTTATTTGCCAGGAGAAAAAACAGACTTATTGAGTCATTGAATCAGTCACTGATTAATCTTTTGGATGTTCACTAATCAGTGAAGTGTTTCAGATCTCCAGTATATTTTGTTCATGTTATTTTAGGATGTCTGATATACTTTTGTCTACTTCTTTCTCAAACACATTTCAAAATGAAACGAATCATCTGATCTGATATTATTTCTGATTTTTATTTTTATTATTAGTTACTTATTTTTTTTATTTCATTTATTTGTGTAGAAACAGTTTCTGGTCACAACCACAGGATTAGAAATAAAATAAAATAAAATATTTTTTTAATAATTAATAAAATAAAAGATCAACTAAATAAAATATAAATAATGAAGTACATATTTTATGTATTTAAATGTGTATCAGTCCCTTTCAGAGAACACTCAGTCCACGTGGCATGCTTCACCCTACTCGTCCACAGGGGGCGCTGTGGCCGCTTAGCGCAGAGGATTGTGGGTCGGAGGAGGCAGCAGCGGAGCATCATCATCATCACAACCGGGACCGGGACTCCTCTGATTGGGATCGAACCTGAGCTGGAGCCGTTTGTCCGGACTAAAGTGCCTTAAATCGGGGAGACATCATGGGACACGGAGACCTGATGAGCCAGGCGGAGGATGTAGCGGACCAGGTGAGCTCCTCTCCCCGGGAAACGCGCACCCTGAGCCGGCCACAGACTGGGCTGGGAACCGGGCAGACGTCTTCCGCTGCTTCCGAATTCCATTCAAAAATCTGATCGTTTTATGGAGCTGTGTAGACGACACGTATTTCTCTGAATCCGGTGTTGTCTGCTGGTAAATTCGGCACACAGATGATTTCTCCAAATCTCATTTTGTTTCAGTAAAGATAAACTTTATTCAACTTTGAAGCCGCAGACTTTGTTGCACAGTTCAGTTCCGTGGCAGCAGATTGTGGGTGGAACATGGAGTCAGCTGTGCAGGAAAAGTTTAACTGAAACACTAAATGTAACTTCTTATTTAAGATACTTGTACGCCGAAGTGAAGAGTGAGTCCTAATGAACCGATCAAGTCCTCTGGTTGTTTTCTACCTGCTAATAATAACGACAGATAAGCAAGGAAACTTAAATTCGCATGATTTTAAACGGAGTCTGGTGTAAGGGGGGCATTGCATGTTTAAGAACAGAAATAATCATGTTTTACATTCCTCAGAGATGATGATATTAAAAAAAGTAAAGTGATTATTCTTCATAGCTGAGTTTAAAGCACATTTAATCTGTTTTCTTTCTTTTTCGTTTCTACAACGTATATCATAGAAGTGTTTGGGAGGAGCAGGGAAGTCAGATGTAGATTTGCAGATGTAAAAAGAAGTCATGGTGGATTACACACATGCCGACACGAGGAACAAGACCGGATTATGAAACTGAGCTCTTCAATTACACAGTCGATTCCAACTAGAAGATGTTTGAACACGACTAGTGTTAAATTGACAGATTTCTCAATGGAGTCTGGTGTAAAGAAGGTTGCGCAACAAAGATCTGAATACATTCTGTCCCAGACTGACACAAATCTGAAACGGAAAGTCAGATTCATTGTTGTTGTTTCTGTGTCATCATGTCCAGTGTAGTTTTAGTGTAGTTTGAGTCAGTTTTATTGTAATAGAAACAAACCTCAGTTACATTTTTCTTGGTTTTATTGCAGCAGCTTCCTTCAGGGAGCAGTTTGATGATGTTTCACTCCTGACCTGCTGCCACATACACACTGTGACTGATGATGATGATGATGATGATGATGCTGACAGCCTCCATCTGGTCTCCAGTTCTCATTAGAGATCGGTTTAAAGTTTTATTTTGTACAATTAAAACACAAAAAAGGCAAAGACAACAAATGACAGAGGGTTTATCTAAAGTCTCCACCTAAATAAAGTTTTCACAAAATATGTTTGATAGCAACAACAAAAAACATCAACAGTTTATCTGATCTTGAATAATTCTTGAATGTCCCTCTTTCAGCTCTGAATTGATGTTTGTGTTTTCATTCTGCTCGAAAAATACGTATTTAATATATTTTTTAAAATATATAATAATATAATTTGAATATATTTAGTTAGCTTTGAAAAACAAACTTATATGTACGTCTGGAGGGTTATTTGCTGCATGGTTTTTATTTATTTTATTTGTTAGTTTATTTCTCAGGGACAGTTTAGCAGGTTAAAAGAACAAAGATACAGATGTGCACATGTAGGATTTTCAGCTGAGGATAATTGAGTAACATCTGTCCCTGGTTTAGTTTCACAACATGGGTCGAAAATGACCTGTAATCATTTCCTGTGTGATTTCATGCATTGGTGTTGGTATATCTTATGAAATCGGTCAGTTCATTTTTGACCCATGTGTGGAAGGGTGATTTTAAAAAGAATAAAACTGTACTATCATTATAAATTGGATAAAATAACTCGTTTAGCTTTGATTTAGAACAGTGGTTCTCAACCTGCGGGTAAAAAAATCAGGTGGTTTTTGAATGTTAGTTTGAGAGACTTTGTTTCTTGCATCTTAATGAAATAAGTTCACTGCAACAGCATCTTATGTTAATTACTCTCATTTTTATTTTGTTAGGAAAGAACAGAGGAAAAGATGTAACAGACCAAAGACATGATGAAAAACATAAAAAAAATGGAAAAAGACAAAAAAGATACAAAAAAGATACAAAAAAAAAAGACGTACAGAAACGAATTAATGACTCTCTAAAATCCAAAACAAAAAATTCTAATTATTAACTACTTAGCCAGACTTGCTAATATTAATGCTAACATGAGAGCAGATGAACACACTGTAAACTCCATTTATGACACTTTAGTTTGTGTGTTTCTGGTTTTGGAAAGGTGATTTTAAAAAACAAGTTTTGGACAAACTTGAAAACTTTGAAAAAAAACTTGATTTATATTTTTAAATTTATTCTGAAAAGCTGCTTCCTGTGTTGCTGATGCCAGTGTTCAGTCACAAATGTGCCATGAAACCAGAGTTGTTGATCACGTGTATTGATTGATTGATTGATTGATTGATTGATTGATTGATTGCAGTTTGTGCGGGTGACCAAACACTACCTCCCCCACGTGGGACGTCTGTGTCTGGTCAGCACCTTCCTGGAGGACGGCGTCAGGATGTGGTTCCAGTGGGGGGAACAGAGCGAGTACATCGACTCCACCTGGAGCTGTGGACGCTTCCTCGCCAACGTCTTTGTCCTGCTCAACTTACTGGGACAGCTGGGTAACACACACACACACACACACACACACACACACACACACACACACACACACACACACACACACACACACACACACACAAGCTGACATTTGTACAGTCCGACGACTTCTGAGATTTCAACAAACTTCAAAGAGCTCTTTCTTCTAAAAAATGTTCTTCGGATGAAAAGGGGTTCTTAATGGAACCCTTAGTCTTATGAGGAACCCTTGACAAAACCTTTCTTCCAAAAAGGGTTCCTCAGAAGTAAATAGTTCTACCCAGAACTATTTGAAGAACTCTTTTGGAACCCTTATAAGTGAAGTGTATAAAAACGAGCCACATATTTCAGATGTTTATTTGATAGTAGATCGATTAAATTTGAAATGATCGATTAAATTCTTAAAGTATGATTAATTGATCATTGGTTGTTATCGTCCATAGTGGAGTTTAATTTCTCCAAGAAACAGACGATAAACCGTCACTGAAGCGTCTTTAAAGCAGGAGGGGAGACGGATGAATCTGTTTTACTGTGATGATATTAAAAAAAAAAAAAAGTCAGAGTAACAGAAAATCACAAAGAGGCCGTCAGCAGTTCACAGTCTGTTTATATCAGAGTACAAATTCAAAATGTCACATGACAAACTCCAGAGCTGAGAGCAAAAACTTCACTTTATTCACCTACAAGTCAAGCAAAGTTTGTCCTGAAGGAGGCGCCAGAGAGATTAAAGAGACACTAAGAACAAGGACCAGTCATGTCTATGATAGTAATGATGACAGTTTGAATAAATCACATGTTTTTATCACCACATGAGAAACTGTGTACATCAGTGTAACACCTGTCTGTCTGTCTGTCTGTCTGTCTGTCTGCAGGAGGCTGTGTGTTGATCCTCAGTAGAAACTTTGTTCAGTACGCCTGCTTCTCTCTGTTTGGGATCATCGCCCTGCAGGTACACACACACACACACACACACACACACACCTGTGTGCCTCAGGTTAGGCTCCTCCCCTTCCTTCTACTTACAGCACACTGGAATCTTTTACAAATTATAATATTAAACTAATATTGAAGGCAGCGGTGATCATAACGTGCACTGCACACCGAGCTCTGTGGGACCTTAGTGACCCCCAGCACCGTTTAATGAAGTGATCTGATTGGTCAGCAGGCGGCTCTTTATCCATACTGATCTCTAATCTGCTCCCAGAGCGCAAAAATAAAATTAAAGACATAGTAAAGTTTAAAGTTCTCTTTTCACCCTAAAGGCAACAAAGAAGATAATCATTTCAACTCCAAAAACACTTTAATACACACAGATTTTTTTTTTCATACTGACCTGCAAATGGTTTTATTTATTTATTTTATTTTTATTTGTGACATCATTTAGTTTAGTTCTATACAACCAGGAGCAGGCAGATTACTGTCAACATCAGAGTACTGTGTGTACTGTGTGTAGTGTGTGTACTGTGTGTGCAGTACTGACCTGAGTGTTCTCTCTGCAGACGGTGGCTTACAGCATCCTGTGGGATCCAAAGTTCCTCATGAGGTGAGTGTGTGACCTCTGACCTGAGATCAGCTGCAGCTTCAGTCTGAGTTTATTAGAATATCCAGTAATCTGCTGCTCTGGTTTTAGTTGAAGGTGACGTTTCTGACAGTAGAATCTGGTTTGTATGATTGTTGTCTGGAAGTATTTTTTTTTTTTGTCTTATTCCTTCAGCTGCTTTTTTTTTTTTTAGAATCTTTGAAATGATTTTTTAATAATGCAGTGAAACACAGTGACATTGGTCCTTTCTAAAAGAGGACAATACCTGCAGTCATGTTGTTGATGATCTAACCTCTTGTCTGTGAAGGTTCTCAGTCATCCAGGTCGTGGGACTCATAGTAACGGTTGTCATGGGCAACTGGACTTGATGGAGTTGTTGAAGACGTTTCGCTTCTCATCCAAGAAGCTTCTTCAGTTCTGACTGACTGGTTTGAAGTTCAGGTATTAAACCTCTGTGGGCTCGTTAACACCTGGAGGGTCATGTGACTCGTGATCCCGCCCTTCCATTGTGTGGACTGTCAGGGTCATCTGGGGGGAGTTGTTGGTATGGGTGGGCGGTGGTGGGGGGGGGGGGGGGGGGTGACCCTGACAGTCCACACAATGGAAGGGCGGGATCACGAGTCACATGACCCTCCAGGTGTTAACGACCCCACAGAGGTTTAATACCTGAACTCCAAACCAGTCAGTCAGAACTGAAGAAGCTTCTTGGATGAGAAGTGAAACGTCTTCAACAACTCTATCAAGTCCAGTTGCCCATGACAACCGTTACTATGATCCCTTACCATCATCACCAACATCCCACCCTTCCTTCCTAACATGACAGAATACAAAAACAAAACAAAAACTATTATTTATGAAGGAGAAAAAATAAACAAATTTCCCTTTTAATGTGCATATACCCATATGTAGTTTGTATGCATGCACACAGGCACATACACAAACAAACAAACAAACAAACAAAACAAACAACCAGACAAGCAGGGCGTGTTCTGGATGTTTGACAGACAGAAATATTACATCACTGCTCAAAGAAAAGATAAATGATTAATATGTGTACTAAATTTAATAATATCATAATTAACAGTGACATTAAGTGAAGCAACAGTCGTTTTTTTTTTTTTAATGAAACAGGGATAAAGTTTTCAACTTGTTGATGAATTATAATAAAGTTTAATATCCAGGTGAAGTTTATTTCACAGTGAAATGTGATTTTAAATGCCACATTTTTTAATAGGAGTTTTGTACGAGAGAAATCTAAACTTTGAGCCAAAAAAAAGGAACACTGACAATATTGTACCATCTCCTCCCCTCCCCTCCTCCCCCTGCAGGAACCTGGCGTTGGGGGGGGGTCTGCTCCTCCTCCTGGCCGAGTGTCGGGGGGAGGCTCGCAGTGTGTTTGCAGGAGTTCCGTCTCTCGGTCATCAGAGTTCTCCGAAGCATCTCCTGCAGCTCGGAGGAAGAGTTCTCCTCGTCCTCATGTTCATGACGCTGCTGCACTTTGACCTCAGCCTGTTCTCAGTCAGTCAAACACACACACACACACACACACACTATTGATTAATTGATTAGTTGTTTGGTCCATAAAATGTCAGAAAATGTTGATCCAAGTCCAAGATCAAACTTAAACATCAACACTGGGAGTAACTGTTGAAACAGTCGGTCTGTTTCCTTAGAGACGTAAACAAAAACAGATTCTCATTTCCAGCTGATGACGGTGGATTTTGTCGCTAAAATGAAGACTGACAAACAGAGTTACAGTTGCAAAGCTATGATTGGACAGTTGCTGTGTGGAGGCGGGACTACTTTGCATTGACTCATGTAAATCTTTAGGTCAGATTGTTCAGGAGTGTGAAAATTTTCTGTCATATAAACGCCGACCTGTCCTCTCCGAGTCCTCACTGTGCTGTCCTGTCCCTGTTTGTGTCCAGATCCTGCAGAACCTGGTGGGCTCGGCGCTCATCGTGCTCGTGGCGGTGGGCTTTAAGACGAAGCTCGCCGCGCTCACTCTGGTGGTGTGGCTGCTCTGCATCAACTTCACCTTCAACGCCTTCTGGAACATCCCATCATACAAACCCATGCACGACTTCCTCAAGTACGACTTCTTCCAGACCACGTCGGTGATCGGGGGCCTGTTGCTGGTGGTGGCCCTGGGGCCCGGGGGGGTCTCCATGGACGAGAAGAAGAAGGAGTGGTGAGGAGGAGGAGGAGGAGGGATGAAGCTGAGGAACTGATGCTAAAAAGAGGAGAGGAAGAAGAGATGGATGAAATGTAACACTACGTCTCAGAGGTGGACGGTACAAACGTCTGTCCAGAGGTTCAGTTTGTCTCCATGACAGCAGATCAGACTCAAGACTTTTATTGTGAAAAATAATTCAATCAGCCAATAAGAAAAAAGATAAGACACTCTAACCTGCAGATTATCAAACAGAAGAACGTGGACTCACACTAGAACTTTACTCAGTCCGTCCAGGACGTCACGCTCGCAACGATTCACGAGTGCTTCATTAAAAAATCTGAACAAATCTGGATTATATTTACTGGAATAGATCCAAACACGTTTTCACCTATTTTTCAACAAGTGATCAATCTGGCAATCATTTTTCCACTAATCGATTAGTTGTTTGGTCCATAAAATATTGAAAATTATGAATCAAAGTCCAGGATGATGTCCTTAAATATTTTGTCCACAACCTCAAATATATTCAGTTTACTGTCAGAGAGGAGGAAAGAAACCAGAAAATATTCACGTTTAAGAAACTGTTTTTTTTTTTAAGTTAAAAATGACTCAACCCTGTTATTGATTAATTAATCCTATCAGTTGAAAAATAGGTCGAAAAAAAAAGATGCACTAAAATGGTCACGTAGTGTTCTGATCAGGAATTTGACAAATAAGATAATGGATCCAAAATTGTAAAATATGCCACTTTTATCATTATTCATCATCATTATTCTGGCAGGTTTTTGATATTTATTTGGGGTAAATTAAGTGTTATACTTTAATTGAGGACAAAAAAAAAAAATCTTTAGAAAAAGTGAGAAGTTAGTCATTAAATTAACTGACTAACCCAAAAACAGAAAAATAAGAACAACGACGTGTGAAATTGGCAAAATCTTAATTTATGAAAGTGCATCTCACCTTCATGTTTGGAGTCTCCAACATCCTGAATGACATTTTTAAAATCAAGTTAATGATTTTGTACAAACATTTTTTCTACATCTGACCACACACACACACACACACACACACACACACACACACACACACACACACACACACACACACACACACACACACACACACAGCTGTTCACTCCACCTGTACCCTCCTCTCCTCTCACTCCTCCTCAGCCTTCAGAGAGCGACCAGTCAGAGTTTCTCTGCGTGTCACATGATGTGTGTGTGTGTGTGTGTGTGTGTGTGTGTTGTATGAATGCTGCTGTCTTCATGTTTTGTTTTTTTTTTAATCGCCTGGTGTGATTTTTACATTCACAGTTTCTGGTTTTAGAAAAATCCATCTCAGCTTTTTTGAGTAATTGAATATTATTTCTGGAGATGATGTAATGAGTGAAAGTGTCCAGCAGGTGGAGCTGTTCACCTGTTCCACGCACAAACTGCCACATTCAGACGGTTTGAAACATGAATTCTGATTTTATTCTTTTCACTTTGTGTTTCCTGTCTGTCGTCGGTGTGAAATCAGGACGTCGTCCGTTTCTGTGTTTCGTCTATAAAGTTATGATGACAAAGTGAAATAATTTTCTATTGTGTGTTTTTGTAGAAGAGTTTAATAAATCAGTCCAGCATTGTGAAGTGGTTTGTGTTGCTGCATTTATTTAATGTCACTGTCACTTTACTGTATATTTGTACTCTACAGCGACACTTCAGTTCACTGACTCCTTCTCATGTCTTGTCTTTATACTTCAACACAAATAAAGTGTGAAACAAAGTTGAATGAATTTGATTTATGCAGGGAAATAAACACGATTTTGCAGACGCTGACGCTTCTGAATCCATATTTATCAGCTGCTTCCCCAATTATTGTTTTTGATTTAGGGCAACTAACTGATGATTGATCTGTCGGTCATTTTCTCAATTAATCGAGTAATTAATCCTGTCACAAAACACTCTCCTGTAACCTTTTTTTTAAATTTTCTTGATTAACTAATTAGTTGTTTGGTCCAGAAAATGTTGAAAAATGTTGATCAGAGTCCAAGATGATGTCGTCAAATCAGAAATCAGAGAGTTTGGATGTTATGTTGTGAATCCTTCACTTTAGACAGTTTAACTCAGAGACTTTTATTTTGAATTTTTACTTTAAAATAAACTTCCTTCACTGTCTGTCTCTTACCTGTTTGATTAGTTAAATCCAGGTGGGGACTTTGTTTGGGACAGACGGTGTGTAAAAAGTATTAAAAGATTGATTTTGTGAATCAGTATCCTCGATACTGATATCTCCTTTATGCTTCCAGTCACCACTTCACCTTCATTTACTACATCTGAACCTTTCCTGCAGAAACTACAGCTTACATTAACTTCTTTTTAAAATACTTGAAATGTGAAATCACCAGTCATCTTATCAGTATGGGATTAGAGCAGCAAGTGATTAGAGCTGCGACGATTAATCAATTAATTGTTTTAAATGTTTTTTGGGGTTTTTTTGGAAAAAAATATCAGTATTTCTTTATTTCAGTTTCTTCAATGTGAATATTTTCTTTCCTCCTCTCTGACAGGAAACTGAATATCTTTGGGTTGTGGACAAAACATTTGAGGACGTCATCTTGGACTTTGATTAGTGGAAAAATTATTGCCAGATTGATCACTGGTTGACAAAACAGGTCCAAACAGGTTCCACCTGTTTTCACGTTTATAAAAAAAAAATATAGCAAGAAAACTTTGATTTCCACCTGCTTGTTGCTTTTCTGCAGCGACTCACCTGCTCAGACTGTCAACACGTCTTCATGTCACAGCAAACACAATATCAGAAGCTCCTGCAGAGAGTGACCACCCGTCTGGGCTGCAAACGCACCAAAACCAAACGCCACCCTTCAGCTGAACACAGAGAGCAAAGAAAGGACACAGAGTTACAGCTGCTGCTTTTTGGAGAAATCAATAACTCATAATTGCACTGTGTGTGTTTTTACAGTGTGTGTGTGTGTGTGTGTGTGTGTGTGTGTGTGTGTGTGTGTGTGTGTGTGGTGTTCAGGTGCTGCCCTTGGCTGCAGTCTGCAGGTTATTAGAGGACCTGGACAAAACACCGGTCACTGTGTGTGTGTGTGTGTGTGTGTGTGTGTGTGTGTGTGTGTGTGTGTGTACGTACGTGTGTGCATGTGTGTGTGTGTGTGTGTGTGTGAAGGTCTGTGTGACCTCTCCTCTTCCTCCTGGATGTTTGTGGTTTTCATTCTTCTGTCAAACCTTTAAGAGCTTCAGTTTTTCTCTGTTCTGCAGGGCTGCACAATTAAATTAATCATTATTTAATCAAAATCACATTATGCCTATTTGCAATTCTCAAATTCAGCTGAAGATTATTTTTTATTTTTTAATAACCTGCCTATTATTTTCACAATTAATATTCTATAAAATAAAATAAAATAATAATAATAATAATAATAAAAAGCAGCAAATCCTCACATTTAACTCTAAAACAGCCAACAACGTCATTTTGACCAAATTCATCTGTGCAGTAACTTCTTTAAATTAAAAAACACGATGCTGCTGGTCCCTGACTTTTCCTAAAAGTGTCTGCATTTTCAATATTTACTGTAAATGACACAAAAGGCAAAGAAAATGTGATCATTTTTACATATTTCAGCCACAGGCGGTCATACTGACCCCACTGGTATATTTTTACTTTCTGCACAGCTGGAGGTGCATCTTGGTTGCTTAGCAACCATCATCATCTCTGTCAATAAAACTTCACACCTCTAAATTCCAATTTCCCGACATTAAAAAAGAATCAACCAATTAATTAATTAATTAATTAATTAGACTTAATTTAAAAAACAAAGTAGGGGAGACCAGGGATGGTTGTAACCCCATTTGGATCAGCACCTGTTACTCACTGATGAATGTTTGTGTTAAAATTCTCAGATTTTGAATTAAAGAAGTTTTATTTGTTACGAACAGGAAACCTGTGTTTGATTTTATTTACTTACTTGTTTCCAGCCTTTTCTCATCAGCTGTGATGATTTTTTGTGATTATTAATTAATGTTCTTAATGTTAAAATAACATGTTTATAATATTATAAAGTACACTGAACTGTTTCTGGCTTTTTAGATGAATCTAAAATTTGAATCAGATCACCGGTGGTTATTATTCTACAGAAAAATACTGCTGTGAATATATGAACTCATAGTTTACTACATGCGATGGCAGAATATTGATAAATATATAAATACATTTCACAAAATAAATGCATTAATTTCTCAGTGTGGTTATTATTATGATGATAATAGAGTCAGGACAGGATTATTACAGTTAGAGATAACAGAGCTGCAACAATTTATCAACTATTAAATTCATCTACATCTATTCTGATAATCAATTGTTTTGAGTGATATTTTCATTTTTAAAAAAGTCTTAATTCTTTGATTTCAGCCTGTGACTTGTATTTCAACTGACAAGAAAAGATTAATTAATCAGTTTTCATTATTTTCTGACATGATTTATCGACCACTAAATCTGCTGCGATCATGTTTTCATCGCTGGGATTTTATACATTAAATAAACTGAACAACAATTAAACAGCAACAAAACAGATGTTGGAAATCAAACAGTGTGTGTGTACAGTGATAGAAAACAAACAAACAAACAAACAAACCAAATCATCTGATTGTTGTTGCAGTCGGTCACTAGATGGAGCTCATGTTTCTGTGTTCAAACCACCTGAACTTCAAAATAAAATCCAAACACAGGATAAATTCTTAACGCCGTCCTTCAGAATTAAAGGTAAGATTAGTGCATTTTATTTTCCAGATTAAAGATTGTTTTAGATAAAAAAAACACCTGGTTAAACATCTGTGAAAGAAAATAGTTTTCATTTAGTATAATTAAAGAATAATTTGTATAAATATTATCTGCTTATTGAACAGGAAGGTTCAGAGGTTTAAGTGAAGAAAAGAAGAGGTGGAAGATGAAATTCATTTTATTTTGTCCATTACTTCCTGATTTGAGACAAATATTGTTTGAAAAAAATTCATGCTCCTGATGTTGATCTTCAGATTAAGGCCTTTTTGATAATGGTTTTGCAGTTTCTTTTTAAAGTAGGGCTGAACAATTTTGAAAAATTATCTAATTGCGATTCTTTTTTACTGATATTGTAACTGTGATATGATGATTTCCATTATTAGAGGAAATATCACTGTTTTTATCTTCGCTGTTTTATGTGCAGTGAACTGCAGGATATCACACATCATATTGTTGGTGATTAACTGAATAATCAATTAATTTAATGAAATAATCACTTGATAGTGTCAGTTTTACTCTCATGGTCTACGTCACTCAGGGACATTAAAGAGATACAGTATACATTTAGAAATACATATAAACCTCAGTGTCTGTAAGTCAGTTTATCATCATGCAGCTCCGATGATTCAGTCGTGATGAAATCATCATTAAAAACACTCACAGACGGCGCTCTGGTTCTTAACGGTTCTAACGGTTCCGTTAGATGTGATATGTTTGATTCAAAATATCTTTAAATTAAATGAAAAGAAGGTAAAAACAGATTTAATGTTAAAGAGAAAGAATCAGGTCTGCAGGTTCAGGGACAGACCTGCTTTAATTCATGTTAATTACACTGAGTGTGTGTGTGTGTGTGTGTGTGTGTGTGTGCGTGCGTGCGTGCGTGCGTGCGTGCGTGCGTGCGTGTGTGTGTGTGTGTGTGTGTGTGCGCACGTCTGTTCTGTGGAATCGGAGGTGAAACGTTAAAAGCTTCACTGAGTCTTCAGGATTTAAAACGAGCTGAGATTTCCCAGCAGCCTTTGTGTTTGTGTTTTAAAATAAATGTCAGAAATTAAAAACATGTTTTTCTTCATTTTTCCGTCAGAGAGAGTTCAGCTGCAGTCTGTGAAGAATAATTAACCATAAACTATTTATGCGTACAGTCGTCTTTCATCTCTTACATGCAGTGAACATTTAAATCTTCAAATCACACATTTTCTGTGCAATTTTTTTTTTTCATACAGTGAAACTTTTGATGCGGCGTCTCTGTGCAAAGTTATATATAAATATGTAAACATACACACACACATATTTATATAAGTATATATCACATATATATGTCACATTCATATTCTCCTTTTCACATTACATTTGCTCTTTTTTTTTTATGTATTTTTGTTGATTCTGAATCTTTGTGTTGATGATGTGTTTAGTTTTTTTTTAAATGTCTTTTTTAAATCATTTTATTTGTCTTTTATTTGAAATGTGTTCTTCTGTGTTCTTGGCAGGTTTCTGCTCCACTGTTTTTCATTGCCTTATCAGAAATTTCATTACATCTGCTTTATTTACTATTTTATATATTTTCTTGTTTTTGAATTGTATTTTTTATATGGATGTTCTTTTTTTTAGCTCAAACACACTGAATTACTCCGTATATGAAATGTTTTTTTTCATACACGGGACATTTACATTTGACTTTATGTCTTTTATATCTTTTTTGTCTTGACATATTTTTGAGTTGTGGACAAAAGACGTTTGAGGACATCATCTTGGACAACTAATTGATCAGTGGAAAAGTGATCAACAGATAATGAAAATAATTGTTACAAGAAATATTTGAAAACTATGAAATGAAATCACCATCAAAGTCTCGACTGTCGCTGCTGTAAAGGTTCCAGGTTTCAGTTTTATTCTCCTCTCATCATTTCTTTACGTTCCTCAAACATCAGTGTTGCACTGCAGGAAACATAAAGAGGATCTGTTGGTTCTCTGTGAGCTGCTTTTTAATCTCTTCACGTGTCGACGAAACACAAACACAACCTCAGATCAGAATACGTTTTTAAGTAACGCCGACAGAAAGCAGAGGTAACATGAAGAGACTAAATCTAAATGCTTCAATCGTGGTTCCACACAGGAACTTTTACAGAGAGAAGTTGAGATGAGGAGGAGAACGTGTGGATCTGCTGTGTTGAAGACGAATCAGACGAATCAGACGACAGTGATGTTTATCTGAGAAACACTGATCCATACGCTACAAACTGTGAGGAAAGTTAATTAGTATTTAAAGATAAAGCGATCGGAGTTCTGCGTGTCTGAACTCACTGATAAAATCATCACGTTGTGGGCTGAGAGCGGCTCTCTGACTGCTGTATTGATCTGTGACCGGCTCTGATTGATTCTTCACTCTGACGGTCGATGCTCCCACTGATACACAGAAATGATATTGAAGATGAAGCAAGGCATGCTGGGTAGAGAGCGGAGACCCATCAAGGTTCAGGTGGAGCAGACGCTGCTCGCCTGACTCCTCCTCCTCCTCCAAAAACTTGAAGTTTCAAATCTCTGAGTGTTTACACTGTAAAACAAAATGCTGTAACAAGTCGCCAAAAAGTAAAACTTAAACTCTGAACCTAAACATTTCAAGGCAACAGTGTTCAGTAGATATTTAGAGTTTTAATTCAAGCTCAAACTCTCAAAACCCAAAGTTTTAAAATAAACTAAACAAAGCTGTGCTGACCTTTAATCTTTTGTTACTTTTCTTCTGAAGATAAAAGTGTGAAACAGAAAATTGTAAAAGATGTTGATCTAAAAATGTCCATCAGTGTTTCTCAAAGTCCAAGATGACGTCCCCAAATGTCTCAGTTTGTGCACAAAACGTTTTTTTTTTCCAACAGTCTGTTGATAACAGATTAATGGTTGTAAGTGTTTTGTGTTTGGTTTAATAGTTTGTCCAGCTGTTCCTTCCTTTGTTGTGTTCAATGTACTGACTGACTGTTTGATGTAAAGACAAAACATGTTGAAATTTCAACTCAGTGAAGATTTTTTTTCCCCAATCAATCATCAAAATAGTTAGCAATCACCTACATATCCGAACAGCAAAATCAGTTTTCAACAGTCCCTCCAGGATTTTGCTGTTTTTCTGGGAGGATTGTTGCGGTTTTAAAATACCTGATTTCACAGCAGCTTTTATTAAAAAACTGTGATGCATGTTGGGATGTTTTTATATGTTTTTGGCAAAGAAATTGCAGGAACAGTAAAGTGAAAATGTTCACCCGAACATGAAAAGACCATAAAACTCTGCTGGAGTTTCACAGGAAAACAGAATCTCTCAAACAATGGAAGTGAACGGTGACCAGTTTTCAAATGTAAAAAAAACCCATCAGAATAAAAATATAAAACACCTCCATGCTGCTCGTCTGCTGGAATCCAAGTCTCCTAAAGTCCTGACACGCACACGCACAAGCACACGCACACACACACACACACACACACACACACACACACACACACACACACACACACACACACACACGGCTTGGATCACAGCAGACGAGCAGTATGGAGGTATTTTATGTTTTTATTCACCATTCATTTCCATTGTTTGGGAGATTCTGTTTTTCCAACACAGACAGTTTCCTCTGACACTACATGTCCTTTGTTTCCTTTCATTCCTTTACCTCCTCCTCCTCCTCCTCCTCCTCCTCCTCCTCCTCCTGCTGCTCCTTGTTGACTCCTCTTGACCTCCTCCTCTCCTCTCTTAAAGACAGAAAAAGGAGAAATGTGAAGAGGAGGAAGAGGACAGACAGGATGTTTTCAGCCCGTACAACAGTAACATCGACCAGCTCACACACCGTCAGTGTGTGTTCAAACCTGTAAACACATAAAGGAGGATGATATTATGGGATGGACGAGCAGGGATGATGTTTGCTGCTGGAGAGAAGAGAAGAAAAACTGTGCAAAAAAAAAAATCATCATCATTTAGCACCAATTACATGAAAACTAAAGACAGAGTTAATTGGTACTTGGTTGGATCCTTGTTGGAACCCTTAGAAGGTGGAAAAGTTCTGGATAGAACCTCCACAGAGGGTTCTAAGTGGAGCCATTGCACCATAAATGTTTCTCTGTAGAACCTTTCTAAGATTGTTCTAGATATAACCCTTTATGTTGGGTTCAAGGTAGAATTCTTTGAAAGGGTTCCAAGTGAACTTTTATCAAAAGTTTTAAAAGAACCAAAAATGGACAAGCTGAAGAACCCTATATGGTTCTAGCTAGCACCTTTATTCCTAAGGGTGTATACAACGAGAACATGGAACATGTTGGTATTATTTGGTAAATGTTATTTTTTTTAAGACTCTGCAATTATGATTGATCAATTCATTGATTGTTGTTGTTGTTGTTGTTGTTGTCAGCCCTCGTACTGATTTATGAAAAAAAAATAGAAAATGGAGATACAGAAACAAAAGGTTGGATTTATAAACACAAACCACCTGAACCATTTTGAATAAATATCTAATTACGATTATTGTGATTTGTGATATTAGAATTATTGATAAATGTTACATCATTATTCTTGTTTGGATTGAGAAACATGTTAAAATGACTAAAGTGAACCAAATTAAGATTATTTTTTTTTAAATCTGTAGAATCTGATATGTAGGACAAGACAGGACAGGACAGGACAAGACAGGACAAGACAAGACAAGACAGGACAGGACAGGACAAGACAAGACAGGACAAGACAGGACAAGACAAGACAAGACAAGACAAGACAGGACAAGACAAGACAAGACAAGACAAGACAAGACAGGATGTCTCTGTCTCATCACATTCATTCAGTTACAGCTTTAAAGACACATCTTACCTTTAACAAATATTGCACCTCCTGAGAAAATTGCAGAAAGCCATATTTTGATTAATGGTGCAGCCTGAACATGAACCATAAGCTGCTCCTGCAGGAACAGAACAAACAGCATATTAAGGTTCCTCTACTGTGGAACACCTGAGGGAACATTACTGAACATTTACTGATGTATTAACAAACAAAAAGTCATTGTTCTCACATTCAGACTCACACAGGAGGTCAAAGGTCAGACTGTTAATGTGGGGGAGGTCAGGGGAGGTCAGAGGTCATGGGAAAGTCCTGAGTTGACCTTTAACCCTGCTGGTGTCCAGGTGAGTTACCTGATGATGGTGCAGGTGGGCGGGGTCAGGACTGAGGTCACCAACAGAAACTGAGATAACATCTCTCTCTCTCTCTCTCTCTCTCTCTCTCTCTCTCTCTCTCTCTCTCTCTCTCTCTCTTTCTCACACTCACACTCACACACACACACACACACACACACACACACACACACCTGGTGAGTTACTTGAGTGTCTATCAGATACGGCAGAGCTCTTTATCTGTCACCACGTAGCGCAGCAGCTAATGCTCGCTAATGATGACATCACTGAGTCTCTTTCTAACAGCAGAGAAGAAGAGGTCGGCCTGATCAATACAGCTGAAAAACCTATCATGATAGTGAAGTTTCATATCATTGATAATTATTGGTAATACAGGCTGTGATTGATGACATGTTGTGGGCTCCAATTAGCTGCAACAATTAATCAAATAATCAATTATTGGTCAATTATTAAAACAATCATTAACTAGTTTTATAAACCAGTTATTGGTTTGAATAAATTTTAAGACAAAAAATCTAAATTTTGTGATTCAAGCTACTTAAATTTGTATATCTTCTGGTTTCTGAGGATTTGATCTTGACATTGACATTTAATGAACCAAACAACTAATCGATTAGTGAAAAAACTATTGCCAGATTGATCACTAGTTGAAAAACAGTCAAATCAATTCACAGGATTGTGACAAGATTAAAGAATCAAGGAAATAATTGTGACTGAAAATAAACAATAGTTGCAGCCCTAAAATTTAGTTTGTTTAATTATCGCTGGCTGATATAGACAAAAGAATTATATCAATATTTTTGACCAAATACTTTCATATCAATGTTGCAAAAAACATATTAACACTGGGGTTGCATTTCTACACACTTTCCTGAACCGATTAATCATATTTTCTTTTTTTTCCCATCATTTTAAGTTGAAGTTTTCTCACTCAACAAATGACAAAAGACAAAACAATGTCAATCAAACATCTCTAATAAACACAATGAGATTTCTGATAAATATAAATATATAAATCTTACAGTTCTGAAGTATTCAGTCCCTCCAGGATTTTACAGTTTTTTGTGATTGTTGCAGCCTAAAAAGCCTGATTTCATGGCAGCTTTTCCAAAAAAATTGCAATGCATGTTGCAATAATTTTAGTTGTTCTTTTGTTTTGAAGTTGCGGGAGGAAGTCAAAATCACAAAAAAAGTTCATAAAAAAATCAAAAGCAACTTGTTACAGTGAGATTAAAACTCCATTTTGTTCTGAGTCTTCAGAGTAACTTATCTAAAAGATGAGATGACAAAAACGTCCTTTCTGATGTTTGCACAGGTGGTCTGCTTCGTGCAGAATTCACAGGGATGGGCTGAACTACACGCACGTACATTTACAACACTGCAAATTCCTGGAGGGACTGATAATCACGTCTTTAAAAAAAATGTCCAGATTTATCAGATTTCATTGGATACTTGCCAAACCTGCATCATTTGTTAAGTCATGAAGTCCAGGTTTTTCTCCAAGACACAATTAATGTTGTTTTGTGTTTTAACTCCAGTGTTGTTTTAGGATTGATCATCTTTGGACCTGATCTATGAAGTAAACTGTCATGTGTGTCTTCATGAGGACAGACAGACAGGGCAGCAGTATTCCTCTCACCACACTGCAGCTCTCTCTCTCTCTCTCTCTCTCTCTCTCTCTCTCTATTTACATATATATATATATATATATATATCTCCCTGGTCTCCTTCCAGATGAACAGATTCCTCCGTTTTGTCTCTCTGATGGTCTCGTTGTTTCCGGCTCACTGAGGAGATTGAATATCGACCGCCGCTGACCCCAGGCCGATGGTTCCGCCCACCTTTGAGAATGAGGATGGCCATGTTGGAGGTTCTCCACTCTGACAGCAGCTGACTGACTTTCTGTTAGCTTGCAACATCTGATTAGCGCACAAGCTAATAAAATCTTAATCTAAATCAATATGAATCTCCATTAGATACCACTGCCACCAGTGTTTATCAATATTTAATGTAATCAAGAAATTAAAAAAGTGCAATGCACTATACCGTGAGGGGTGGAATCAACTGAGGTGATAAAATAAGACAATATTATTGACCAAATATCTCAATATTGTGACAATACTGTAGGGAATATTAACCCAGTGGGACTTTTTGATAAATACTCATCAGTAAGATGAATATAATGAATATAATGACTAAGTGGGTAAAGTTAAATGACAGACCAGCTAGAACAGTCAGTTAAGTTCAGAAAATAACATCACTTTACTGTAATACAGCCTTTAAAACCAGGAAAAGACTAAACCTAAGCCATATCACCATATAATATCTAGTCTCATATCAGGATACAGTATAATATTAGTATATTTTCCAGCCTTATGTTTAATCAAACAGTTTTAAAAATATCGATCATGATGTCCAAGATGGTGTCCTCAGAAAACACAAAGAAACCAGACAAATATTCAGATTGAAGAAGCTACAATCAGAGAATCTGGACTGTTTCTACTGAAAACAGTGACTCAAACTGATCAACTGATCGTTAAAATAGTTGGTGATTAATTTAATACTTGATTATTTGATTAATTGTTGCTGTTTTATTTACAGTAACGTCACAAATATCGATGCATGTATCAAAAGCATGATTTAACTGTGAGCTTTGTGTGATCACCAAGGTGTTAACATGCTAACATCAGGATGCTAACGTCATGTTGACAATGACGATGCTAACCATGATGTTTAACAGTTATAATGTTAAGCATGTTCTCCATCTTAGCTTAGCTTGTTAGCATGCTAACATTAGCTCATTAGCAGACAGAGAGTGAGTGTGACTCACGTGATTTGAAGTGTCCTTTTTTTCCTTCATGGAGGTGAGCTGACTTCATCAGGTTGTCACAGGTGTTCTTCTGACGCCATGTTGTTTGTTTGTTTGTTGACAGAAGGCTCCTCCTCCCGGTGGAAAAACTAATAATAGTTTAGGCAGCTAGCTACTTCTTCTTTTAATAACTTTCTACATTAACTTTGTGTCCGCAGTTTTAAACTGACACCACAGAGCAGACGGTTCATCAGTGTTTAACCACCTCCACCTGTCTGTCTGTCTGTCTGTCTGTCTGTCCGTCTGTCTGTCTGTCCGTCTGTCTGTCTGTCCTCCGGTCTCTCCACTGCAGCTGCACTACCAGCTGTGACCACTACGACTGATTAACACGGAGCTGCCGTTAGACTGCAGAGGGGCGCTGTTTCACCCACTGACACAAACTTAATGAAAACACAGAAGAAGATTACAGACCGTGGAGGACCATTTCTTCTTCTAATGTCATGATTATGACTCATCATGTGGATATCTGTCGTTTCAGTGGCAGAAATGGGCTTCCACAGCTTCCATACATAAGACAGATAAACAGCTGTTTACATGAAACAAATAAGATAAAATACCACATTTTTAATTAGGGCTGAATGATTTTGAAGAAATATCTGATTGCAATTGCAAGATTATTTGCAATATTAGAGGGAATAATAATTTTTACATCATTATTCTCATTTTCCTCAAGAAACACATTAAAAATGATGATGTGTTTTTTTTCAGGGATCTGAACTAAACAAAGATGTTTTCTGAAGTCTAGAGAATGATCTGTTGGCCGGGACACATCTGCACCTCCACTATATTTAATTCAAAAATGGTATTTTGGCAAACAGTTTGCCTTAAAAACAAATACCACACAACCTGTGATTTGAAAAATGCAGTAAACCATATTGCGATTTTGATAAAAAAAAAAAAAAAAAGTGATTAATTGTTGAGCCCTAAACAAGGAGGATTAAAATGTGCATTTTGCTACAATATATGACAAAAATAATCTATCAGTAGTACAAAAATATATAACCAATGGTATGTAAGAAGGGATGGAAGTTACTAATTACAAATACTCAAATTACTGTAACTAAGTTGTTTTTTGGGGGTACTTGTACTTTTACGAGTTTATTTTCAGTCCTCTACTCTACTGCATTACACTATGTAATCTACTTAGTTACTTTAGAAATCATAATTGAGCACTGAGTACACGTTGAATTAATATAATAATAGTTGAATAATAGACCTATTATTGATTTATTTTTTTATTTATTTGTTTTACTTATTTGATGTTTTATTGATAAATAAGTTTTCTTTGGTGCATCTTCAAGCTAACCTCTCCAGTTCAGGCTGAACTGAAGTGAACTGTTAGTCTGCAAACTGTCAGTTTACTGTTTTCTTCTGATTCATCAAAATTCTAAGAACAGAAACAACAGAGTCTTCAGTTCTGCTGCTCAGCTCACGTCATTTTCTAGAGTTACAGTAAGAACTGATATTTCAACACTCACATCTTGATATCAAAAACAGTTTTTTTGTTGTGTGAAGTGAAATGACCAGTCTGTCAGTGACTGTCGTTCTCTTCACTGAATCTCTGCAAATCTTTATTAAATTGTATTTTCCTGCTCTCGAGTGAATGGCTGCGTCTCCTCGCTCGTCTTCAGTGACGAAGATAAAAGCTCGACTGCGTTTATCCACCTGCTGCTGAGGCTCCAACACAAGGCCAGAGAGAGACGAGAGCTCTCAATGATGCTTTTAATTCACTTTATCTGCATCTGAATGTCTCTGTGTGTGTCTGTGTGTGTGTGTGTGTGTGTGTGTGTGTGTGTGTGTGTGTGTGTGAAGAGCTCAATCAGGAGAAAGTCATTATTAGTGACAAACAATTATGTACAAGGCCGCATGAGTCGGCCTTGTGATGGTCCTTTTAGTTCTCTCTCTCTCTCTCACACACACACACACACACACACACACACACACACACACACACACACACACACACACACACACACACACACACACAGGTGGTCCTGTCCTTCAGAGTCACTTTGCTTCATAATGGAGAGCAAACTGTCAGCAGCTCCTAATGCTAATAGCAAACCTCTGTATGCCTGTACTGTGTGTTTGTGTGTGCTTGTGGTGTGTGCGTGTAGTGTGTGTGTGTGTGTGTGTGTGTGTGTGTGTGTGCGTGTGCATGTGTGGTGTGTGCGTGTGTGTGTGTGTGTGTGTCTTTAATGGCGGTTGTTGTTGTTGTTGAAGTTGTTTCGTCTCGTCTTTGTTTCTGTAAAACATCGTCTGATCTTTAAAAGCTTTCAGCATCATCACAGTCTAAACAGTAAATATTTATTCAAAACTTTAATTTGTGTGCATTAATAGTTGCAAAGTGGGAAAGGGTCTAATTAGTATGAATGGGAGTTGAACATTGAATAGACCTCATAAAGTCTCAGAAATGTCAAACATTTTGAGGTTTAAATGGAGTCTGAATGAGTAGAAAAAAGTTGAAGAATATAAATAGCTAATAAAGTGGGAAAGGAAGGATGGATGCAAAATACCATGAAAGCTCAGAGTTAAACTGAATTGTTTGCCTGATGGCTGGGAGACAAACCACACTGCTGCTTTTCATTTCTAGGCACAAGCAGTTGAAGGAGTATGAAGAGTTTGAAAAGTGGTAAAGGGTCTAATTAGTATGAATGGTATTTAAAAGTTGATGTTTCACCAGTCCCTATAGGCCAACGCTAGCCCCTGAATCAGCCAACTTCTCTTCAACCGCTGGGTCAGCCAACGCCACATCTGTTCCTGAGTCAGCCTTTGTCTTAACTGCTTCTGGGTCTGCAGTCTGGCCGTCCGACAGAAACCTGATCCTGTCCCGAATCTGTCTTAGCCACCTCCTGTTCCTGTTGGGCTGCAATCAACTCAGATTGCTGAGTTACGTCCACTGATCTCCACTGATCTGGATCTTCAGCAGCCTCTGGTTTCCCTGGCTTCACTGGCCACCTGTCGGGCTCCCAGTCAACAGCCTCTGGTCCTGCGGTCCTGTCACTGGCCTCCTGCTCGGCTCGCCCGAAGCTTATCCAGCAGCCTGCTTTTACCTGCAGCATAAGATAAGATAAGATAAGATAAGATAAGATAAGATAAGATAAGATGAACTTTACTGATCCCACACTGGGGAAATTCACTTGTCACAGCAGCTCAGCAGTACAGATAGAAGTGACAATAAGTACTTAAAAATATTAAGATAAAAAAGAAGGAAGATATGTATGTACATATCAGTTTAAAAATATAAAATCTAAGAAATATAAAATTTAAAGTAATAAGTACAGGACTGTACACACAGACTATGTACAATATATACACCTTCCACTGTAAACTTGTTGCCTTGAAGAGGCAGATTGCACAAAGGTTATGATAGATTGCACTAAATATTAGTGTTAGCAGCAAGAGATTTAACAAGTGAGGGATTTAACAAAGTGAACACCTGTATTGCACAAGGAATATGCAGCAGGCCTAGCAGTGCTACATTAAGTCATCTTTTTTTTAAGTAATCTTTTGGTGCTGCCAGCCTCTGGTGGGGTTTCAGTCAAGTTTTGGTCAGTTGAGCTGGTTTGCCACTGGATGAATCCTGTCAGCAGTTTCACAGATGTCTCTCTCTTATATTATATTTTGATCTGATGGTGATACAGAACATCAAGTTCTTCCCTTCTTCTCCTTCATTGTTCTTTCCTTCCTGCACATCGGTGCCATGAACTCTCTCTCCATCTGAATTTTATTCTTGGCTGGAAACCCTGAAGCTTTTATTCTGATACCTGTCTGCTAATAGGTGTGTGTGTGTGTGTGTGTGTGTGCATGTGCGTGTGTGTGTGTAATTAGCCAGTAGTTTCTACCCACTGAGTGTCTAACAGCTTTATAATGTCAGTCTGCCTGTCAGCGAGGCACAGAGGAGAGGAGATAACTGACAGATGTTGATGGTTGACAGACACAAAATAGAGCCGATAAACTGTGATCTGCTGATGACTAAATCACACACAGACACACACACACAGACACACACACGCACACACACACACACACACACACACACACACACACACACACACACACACACACACACACACACACACACACAGAGTGAGCGTGTAATGGCAGCAGGTTGACAGCTCTGTGTCACTGATGATTTCCTCGGTCATTATCCTGTCTCACAATCTATACATAGCCACTTTCAGGTTTTGTTGTTGCAGCACTTATTATGTGACTTATTTCCCTTCAGCCTCTGTTCAAACATGTGATTCTGATGCATATTAATGACTGATACAGAGCCTCTCGGTGTTATGAAGAGTCCAGTCCACGTCTGTTCTTCTGTGCTCTGCTCTGTTATGATTTGGTTGCAGAACCAAACTCTCTGCTCTCAACTCACATCTGATGTCTGCCATGATGTCATTCTTTGTACACCAGTTGCGTTTGTTGTTGTTGTTGTTGTTTTTGGTGCGATTAATTTGCACATTAATAATATTTTTCAAACCTGTATCAGGTCAATTCAAGCAAGATTAATGGAAATTGTTTGGACAGAAGACTGAGGTAGATTTTTCTGAAGTTTTCACAGTTTCTTGACGTTTCTTCGCGACACTGTTGGTGTAAAGGTGTGTAGTTTGGTGACGTAGGATCCATCTTCATGATGTCTGCAGACCGACTCAGCTCAAAGCTCCTGTGGACACAGTCGTGTCTCACCTCAGTATACCTGCTGTCCTTGCACCTGTGTGACTTTATCAACGTTTAGAATAAAAAATACACCAGAAACACATCAAAAAACAGACTCAGACTTCCTGTAATAAACTTCCACTTCAGATCGACGCTGTGCAGAAATCTGAGCGAGTTCGATTCAGCACTAAGTGGCAACAGCAGGTTGTTTTTTTGATGAAAAAGGTGTAATTCAGTGTTTCGAGCTGTCAGGTTACAACCTGCTGCTCAATGAAGCACAAAGAATTCATTCACATTCAGACAGAAAGCAGCGACAAAATGATCCCCCTTCAGGCTGACAAGTGCCCCTGTGGTTCACACACACACACACACGCACGAACACACACACACACACACACACATGCACGAACACACACACACACACACACACAAAAAGGTAACCTCCCCACTCAGTGCAGCATTAAAAGGCAGCTGTCATTAAGGCCCACTGCGGTGTGTAACTCTGAGTGCGTGTGTGTGTGTGAGCTGCCATTAGGCGCCCACCGTGGCGCGGCTCGGTCCACTCTGGCCCACGGCATGCTGGGAAAATCTTCAGCTTCCCTGCCGGTCTGAGCCCAGAGCCAGAGAGCTAAATGACAGGGTTGACTCCTTCTGGACGCCCCGCACTGCGAATCCAACGCTCCCTCCACCTCCACTGCTACCCTGCAATTAACACACTGCTGAGAGGAGAGGAGGGGAGGAGGGGAGAGGAGAGGAGAGGAGAGGAGAGGAGAGAAGAGGAGAGGAGAGGAGAGGAGAGGAGAGGAGAGGAGAGGAGAGGAGAGGAGAGTTTTGAAAGTCCCTTTATTGAACCATTGCAAGAGAAACCAGATCACTGTCAAATTATCAAGGTCATTTATTATCATTACACGACACAGGATTGCACAATAAAACGAGAGTTGCACTTCCCTCATGCCACACACACATACAGCATATTGTACAGCCTAATTTTAAGATTTTCCCTGTGAAGATAATCATCTGTTCCATGTGTGAGAGAACAGGCTCAGAGACGTTCCTTCACTTCCAACCTTTTTCTTTGGTCAAATCGACACTGATGTCATATCAACACTAAAATTATTTATACCGTTTTTTCAAGTAAAACGTTTGTGACAGGATTAATTAATCAATTAATCATTTGGAAGTATAAGAAAAGAGTAATCGAGTTACATGACTTTAATATTGTGATACTTGGATTAAGTTACTATTTTTTAACAGGAAATTAGTAACTGTATCAGAATGTATTTTTAAGGTAACCCTCCCAACCCTGCGTGTTGCACAGCTTCGGGTTTATTATCAGCTCTTCCTTGTTTGCTTCCCTCTGACCCACAATGCCCACCCCCTTTTTATTTGATTGGCCAACACCAGCCAGTTATCACCAGAGGTTCGGCCCAGTGTGGGCGTTCATGTGGGTACAGGAGTCACTTCTTAACCCCACTGCATCGATCAAATCGCTCCAGTTTGGGATCGTTTCCTCCCGGACTCACTGATTTAAATCCACTGAACACGTGGAGCTTGTAAGGTATGAGCCCTGTGTTCTACATGTACCTGGTGTGTACCTTTGTTGTTGTGTGTGTTTACCTGACTCGTACCTTGAGGGTCAGTGTTCCTGTCCTCTCAGCTCTAATTGATAATTGGTAAATTATCTGATCAAACAGGAGCACTTGTCCACCAATTATCTGCTAATTGACCTGAGAGCCCAAGAGAGTCAAATACATCCACCGCCACACTTCATGCGTGCATGTGTGTGTGTGTGCGTGTGCGTGTGTGTGTGCATGTGTGTGTGTGTGTGTGCGCGTGTGTGTGAGTGTGTGTTTGTGTGGATGGGTGTGTGTGTGCATCTCAGTAGGGGTTGCTAATGGAGCAGGTAGACTGTGAATACATTACTGTGTCATTTATAAAGAGGCCGTTTAAATGACCGAACCCCACAGAGACAAATTACTGCTGTCTGTCTGTCTGTCTGTCTGTCTGTCTGTCTGTCTCTCTCTCTCTCTGTCTGTCTGTTGTTCTGTCTGTTACCACACTGTCTATTCACATCCACAGTGCAGCCACAGATGAAGACAAGGATTCAGGTAAAAACAAACAAACAGCATAAATAAATAAATCTCTACTGAACATCTGATCACAGAGCAGCAAAACACACATGAAATTCAGAAAGCATGTAAGTTTAATGTGATGAACATGATGACAGACGAGACACCAGAGAGTCAGTTACTGAACCACAAACAGGAGATCATACATGTTTCCACGTTCACACACAGTCCTGGGGAGTAACAGGATTACATAACCTGGATACAAGTAAAGGTAAGTGTATTCCATTACAGTTAAAGGAAAAAAAGATGTAATCAGATTTCTCCAAGAGACTGTTCTACATCTGGACATGACACACGTGCCTATCAATTCTCATGTAGGTGAGACGTTCTTCGTCGTTCGTTCTTCAGGCACAGCGCCCACACACAGTCTGAGGTTTTGGCTCAGGAAGTTCGCCAAGCCGAACCCAGAAGGGGGCGAGGACATACGTCCACGGACCCGATCAGTTCGGTTTGTTAGCTGGCGAGGGTCCTGAGAAGGACTTGCATGAGGCGAGGTTGACGAGGCGAAGGAGAGCAGAATACAGACCGTCACAGCTGTTTTACAGCAACAACTGAATACTGAGAATCCAGCGGGGTCCAACAGAGTCCTCGCACCAGCTGATAGTCAGGCCCTAATTAAAGGACCAGTCTGTAGGATTTAGTGGCATCCAGCGATGAACTTGCAGCTTGCAAACACCTCATCTCACTCTCCCCTTTTAGGAGAGTGAGATGAGGTGTGGCAGGAGAACCTGCACTGGCCAAGAAACTTCTCCTTTAGAGAGAACGTCCTTTAGAAAGTGTGTAGAGCCAGCGTTAAGTTTCTGGTCCACCGTAGAAACATGTAGATCTGTAGATATAAAGGGCTCATTCAAAGTTGTCACATCGCAGCTCCTGGGAGTCGCACTGCAGCCGGGGCAGAGAGGGAACACACAGTTAACGTTAGCCACACTGGTGACAGTGATGAGTGATGTCACACACATAATATGAAGTGATAAAAAAAAAATAAATAAAAAGACAAAGTCGATATTCTGCTGAAAAATGTTTTTCACAGAAACTGTTTTCTCAATTTTTTGTCTAAATGGACTTTTTGATGCAACCAACCAACATTCAAGAGCTTCTAAAAGAACGAATGAAGCTCGAACAAAACATTTTTTCTCTTTTGTCTGAAACTATCAGATCTGTTCTTTCCTTTGATATATTCCATGTTAACATATTTGCTGAACTGACTATTCTGTAGGTGTTGAAAAATCTGTGAATTTTGTCAAAAATTCTGGTGCTGGCTGGCAACTTAAAAAAAAAAACACTGGCAGGGAAAGAGTTAAGGAACTCCAGATTTTCACTGATGTGGGGATAACTGCTCGGCACCATGGGCACACTGATTGATACCAAATTGAAATTGTGTGTGTGTGTGTGTGTGTGTGTGTGTGTTAGCCTCAGAGCTATAAGTCAGCACAGCCCCATCCCTCCACATGTTGCTGCGATTGACAGCTCTCAGCCAATAAGAGCCCTCGGTGAGCTCACTGTCACAGTGAGCTCAAAAACACTACCTGTCACGGTGCAGCAGCGAGAGGTGTGTGTGTGTGTGTGTGTGTGTGTGTGTGTTTCTGCAGGTTGTCAGACTGTTAGTTGAAAGCTTCAGAGTTTAAACCTGCAGGAGGATGAAGCTGCTTTCAGCGGACATCAATCCTCCCTCAAACTCACTGCAAGAAAATTGAAGCTAGCTTCAACTTTGTTTGCTTTTCATGAGGAGATGCTGGATGTTCAGCTTGAAAACACTGTGCAATGATGAGGTGACTGAGCGGTTAAGGCAATGGACCGCTAATCCGTTGTGCTCTACATGTGTGGGTTCAAACCCCATCCTTGCTGTGCAGTCTGTTTAATCTGCAGTGCTAATGTGTCAAGAAGCTGCCTTGTTATTGCTAACTGTCTGAAGTTATTCAAATAAACACCTCATGAATGAAACTTCATTACTGGATCTGTCTGTTGTTACTTTTTTTGTCCTTCTCCTCTTCTTTCCCTCCTCGTCTTTGTGTGTCCATAAAGTCTCTTAGTCACAGAGAAACTTCGCGAAGCGTCGGGTCCTGTACAGGTCGCTGCTGCAGACAGGCTGCAAAGCAAGAATGAAGAAAAATCTGCTTTTTAATCCCAAAACTTTAAAAAATAAACTCTGAACTCTTCTCCTGCCAGTGAAAGAGTCAACATTAGAGTGAAATCACAGTGTCTCTTCCTCCAGAAGCTCTGGTCTGTCCCCGGCTCTGTCTCTCTGTCTCTCAGCTGTCCCTCAGCTCCGTCTCGGTCCTCTCCATACAACGCTCGACATAATGCAAATGACCGTGACTCATGTCAAAAGTAACCCAGTGAGCTGACAAACTCAACTCTCAACTCAACTCTCCACTTTCCTTTTTTGAGTTGCAGGAGTTTCCATCACTGGTTCAGACGTTCCTCCGAAGGGATGTGCACACGCAGCGGAACAGCCAATAGGAACGCCTGGTCTCTGAGAGGACCTGTGACCGGTTTAAGTCTGAACCAAGAGGAGGTGCAGAGGTCTTGTTCTCTCTCAGACCGCTTGATTTACAATATGCTGAAAGGTCTGTGGTGGAAAAGACCCGATGACCAAGACTGTCTTTGTGGTGTTTTAATAGAACTTTGCAAAGGATCGGCAAGTATGAGATTATTAATCAGTGACACCAAAAATATGTTTCCTGTCACATTAAATAAGGTTTTCAACCAAATATCATCACTGAAAAAGGAAACATTCAACACGCCGTTATATTTGATGCACAGGACGCCGTGGAAGTTAAAGCATCAGAACCAGCTGAGTATTTCCATTTAAAAAAACTTTATACTTCTACTCCACTACATCTCAGAGACAGATATCGTACTTTTTACTCCATTACATGTGTCTGACAGCTTTAGTTACTGGTTACCTTTCAGCTGCTGAAAATCATGTATCCTGTTTGTGATGAACTGAAGGTTGAAGTGAAATTGTCCTCCATCTTCAACTAAATCACAAAAATGAAAACAGCCTGTTTTTCTGCACTGATTAGTTGTCAAAACATTAATCAACTATAACGGTAATCAATTAAGTAATTTTTCATGTAAAAACATTTAATGGCTTCAGCTTCATAGATGCTGCTTTTACTGGAATGATTTTAATCCATGTCAAACCAACAGTAAATTACCAATAAATACTCGTCTCCTATCAGAGTCACAAAGAGAAGCAGAGAGACGTGAACACAAACACACTCATTATGTTTGAAAAGACGCGTTTTCATGTTTTGATGCTGCAGCAGAGAATCAGTAAAAAAAAACAGATTTATCCATTAAAACACACAAAACATGTTGATGGTGAAGAAGAAGCGGACAAAGAGAGAGCGACAGACAGACGAGTCTGTTAATGTGAGGTTTGAATGTTGATGATTGTTTGATTCAGGAGGAAAACAAGAAGAGAAAATAGGACAGATGTTTGTGTTCAGGGTCTCTTCATCAGCAAACAAAATCCCTTCTTCGTCTGCTGCAGGGTTAGACAAAGACATGAAACACAAAGAGCTCAGGTGTGTGTAGAAATACACAAAAACTGCAGGAAACAAAAGAAAACAGCAAACAGACGAGGAGGACGCAGAACAAATTAAGGTTATTTAACTTCCAAAAAGCTTCGGTCTTTAACTGAACTTCTTCATGGACTTCACCTGAAGCTGTGAGGCGAGCGGTCGGTTCAGGACGCAGGTTTGAATGGACACGTCCCGTCTGATATGTGACTGAACTCATTCATATTCGGGAGCAAATCTAGGAGTTGAGGAGATCTGGGGCGAAGTCCAGAGACAACTTGTTTTTTTTACTTCTACACACCAAAACTGAAATGTCTTAAGAACGTAAAGTGGACAAAAAGCACTGGAGGACAAATATTAACACATAAAGTCACAGCCTTTCATGATGCAAGCAAATGTCTCAACTGACTTCACTCCACTTTTTTGTGGATGGCGTGCTGATGGCTTTTGAAAAAATGGCACCACGCTGCACTTCTGTCACGACTTTTGTCACGCCGAGTCATGTCCAAGACGGACTGACTCTGGAGCAGAGCCAAAGTGAACCTGACTCTGCTCCACGCAGTCTGTAGCGACTGACTGACCCTGGACAAACCATGACAAGCCTCCTCTTCTTCCCCTCCAATTAAAGACGTGTGAAGCTCAGAAGAGCAGAGAGAAAGACGTCTTTATGTTCAGCGCTCAGTATTTCTGTAGCTTCTGACTGAATCTCTGTGCTTTGAAAAAAACTTTTCCACTTTGCGTGAGTCAATCTCAGATGAGCTCTGGTCCAGAGACGTCTGCAGTGTTTCTGGATGTTGTTGATATATGTCTTTGTCTTTGCAGGGTAGAGTCTGAACTTACATTTGTAGATGCAGAGACAAACTGTGTTTACTGACAACGGTTTTCCAAAGTGTTCCTGAGTCCATGTAGTGTCCTTTATACAATAATGTGGGTTTTTAATGCAGTTTTTAATGCAGTGCTGCCTGAGGGGTCAAAGGTCACAGACAGTCAGTGTTGGTTTTCAGAGATTTCTCTGGATTCTCTGAATCTTTTAATGATATTATGGATTGCAGATGGTGAAATCTATAAATTCCTGCATTCCTGTCATGTTACGGGTCTCAGAAATGAGCGCCGTAGTAACAGATATGTAGCCTGTATCAGGTCGATAAAGAAGGAGCAATGAGGACATCGTGTATCTTCAGTCAGTCCAGACTCTCCTCTGAGGACACAGTGAGACGTGTGTTCTCTAACCGGCCCCCAGAGCAACAGGAGTGAACATGAAGGTTCCGCCTTATTGCAAACAAAACATTTTTTTTTTCACTCCATGAGCGTAATGAAAATTCATTCAGTCCTCATTATTATTAAAATTAATGTAACAAAAATTCTAAATATAATTATTGCTTTCATTATTTATTATGTTATGTGCCACAGAAACATATTACAGAAGTCAAATTCAGAATTAGTGTATTTTTACAAAAAACAATAAATGTCTTGTTTTTGTACTGCACTCTGAATACAAGTCGAAAATCAAATCACTGCATTTTGTTTTTATGTATATTTGAACAGCATCCCAACTTTATTGGAGTTGAGGATGTATATTATCAAGTCAAACAGGATAATGTCGACATAATCACAAAGTATAATTTATTTTTCAAACTCAGAATGTCAGAATGTGGAAAAAGTTCAGTTTGGTTACCAGCAGACCGTCTGACAGAACATGACTCTCTACAGCAGCTAAAAACTGATGACGTTCTCCTAAATCAGTCGTACAAAACACTGACGGACAAATCTGATCTTTTCTTATATTCTGGAGAATTAATCAAATGTGATCATATCTATAAAGAAGAGAAAGCAAACAGAAGCTAATTGAATCAGTCTCACTTCATTCAGTTTAATGTGAACTAAATCAGTCACACACACACACACACACACACACACACACACACACACACACACAGAGTAAGTGGTACATGATTGACTCACAGGTTGTTTTCACGCTGAAGATCAGCAAACACACCGTGACTTCTAATGGACATCAACACAATACACACTCATTAGTCAACACTAACACACACACAGACACACACTTGTCCCTGTGAGGACACAGCTGTGGGAGTCCTTACAAACAGATGGACACATTTTTACGGTCTGACCCTCAACACACACACACACACACGCACACACACACACATGCACGCACACACACGCACACACACGCACGCACACACGCATGCACGCACACACGCACACACACACACACACACACACACACACACACACACACACACACACACAGAGTGTGTATTGTAGCAGCACAAAGAGCAGCTGGTGTTCAGTACCTGCTGTAGTGATGTTAGACACGTCCTGACAGACAGAGAGGAGGAAGGAGCGGAGGAGGAGGAGGAGGAGGAGGAGGAGGAGTTAATCTACTGACTCTCAAACTGTCATTTGTAATAAACATTTAGTGAAAACACACACATCTGTCAAGAACTAACAAGACCTCCAAACTGACCTCAGACCCCCTCAGAGTCACGTTTTTTTTTTTCACGTTTTAATCTGCGCAGAAAATAAACCTGAAAAATAATAAACCGTGTAGAAAAACACTGCTGACACACTCTGTGTTTAAAAAAGTTTACAACGTTTAAAGTAAGATATGTTTAGTAAAATTAGCAAAATGATTTGAAAGAATAACATGATGTTGAATAGAAACATTACATGTAATTCTGAAAAGTAAAAGTACACCTGATAATGAAAAGTACTGCAGTACACATGACACTGATAAATATAATATATCTGATAAATATTGCACATAATATTGCAATGTAATATGACATACGATGCTGAAAAAGTATCACTGCACATGATGCTGAAGTTGACTGACGTCACCTCGTGTTTCGTGGTTTAAAGGCAGTGAAGGATCCTAATGGTTCTGGGGATCATATATGTTTTTATCTGTTTCTCTCTGCATGATTTCATTTTTTGTGTTTTCATTTTGACTTGTCAAAGAGTCAAACCCGCCTGCTGTTCATATCTGGAGCTTTTTATAATCACCAGGTTTTCACTTTCAGCTCGACATCGTCTGAGTTTCATCTGTGGCCTCGACACACAAAGAAACGATGAATATTTCTCTGAGTCAGGAGAGAAAGTGACGCTATTGAACCGTGTGACTCTGTCCTCCACAGTCGGGCGGAGACTGTCGAGCCGTGGCGTTCACTCTGAAAGGCCTCCATTCTGTTCAGGAAGTGGATTTTCTTTTCATGACTGAAACCATTATTATTATTATTGTTATCAAAAAAAAAAAAAAAATCACAAGGTCGACACGTCTCCAACCAGGTCAGAGCAGAAAAAACCCTCGTCCATTAGCAGACACATGACAGCTGACGTGAGGCTGTTAGAGAGAGAAGTGATCCAGACCTGCTGAGTGAACACACACACACACACACACACACACACACACACACACACACACACACACACACACACACACATTCAAAACTGCTAATTGAATTTCATGGCCTGTCTTTGTCACGGGCTCACCACCTTCTGTTACTGTTGTAGTGCTCTGTAACTCTGTGTGTGTGTGTGTGTGTGTGTGTGTGTGTGTGTGTGTGTGTGTGTGAGAATGAATGAAAGTGTGTGTTTATGGGGGGGGAGTTGTCTCTATGAAATGGCTCTTTTACAACAAATAGCTCTTTTCAGCAGCAATATGTGTGTGCGTGCGTGTGTGTGTGTGTGTGTGCGTGTGTGTGTGTGTGTAGGTAATAGACAAGCCTATATACTCCTAAACAATAGCACCCCTCCCCCGGTGGTAGTGGGGGGGGGGGGGGGGGGGGAGGAGGATCAAGGCCTTTACAGCCCATGAATTCATTATAGCTGCTTTCTGGCCGAGGAGGCGCGTTGCCTCGTCTTTATCGCGCTGAAATGAGCAATAAAAGAGGCTTAGGGAGGTGACGGGAGGAGGAGGAGGAGGCGGGTGATGGGAGGAGGTGACGGACAAGGCGGGCAGGCGATGGATGACAGGAGTTGGGGGAGACAGAGGTGGATTTAGGGAGACAAGAGAGAAACTTTTGTGGAGGAGGAGAAGGAGTGTGGAGAATGGGGAGTGACGGGTGGGCTAATCTGGTATCCATCTGCTGCTGCTGCTTGTATTCATGACCGCCTCACCCCCCCCCCACCACCCACCACCTCTAAATGACACCAAAACATTGGACTAAATGTTTTTGGACAGGAGTCTTTGTCAGCGACACCCCTCAGCACCCGGCCTGCTGCGAAACAAAGAGCCTGAGCCCCAAAATAGTTAATAATTAGATTAAAACTTCAAAAAAATGAAGTGTGTGAGTGAATGGAGGCTGTAAGCTGCCTGTCGGCCTGCCTGCTGTCTGTCTGTCTGTCTGTCTGTCTCAGCTCACCCGACGGGACACACGTGAGAAATGTTTCAGTTTTCTCAACAATGAAAAGCCAAATAAAACAGATAAAGTCTCTAAATAAACCACAGAGTTCGCTGGATGGATCAGGAGGATGAATCACACGGCGGTGGAGTTTTATTTTGTGCTGCACGTTGCTACTAAGACATGTCACGTCAATAACATCATCATCATCATCATCATCATCATAACACAGCTAAAAACTTCAATCACCTCATCATACATCAGACGCCACCACTCGTCATGTGTTACCTGCAGGGGACGCTCCGATCAGGGATGATGAACATCTGTCACAGCTGGAGGCTGAGAGTCAGTCTATATAATGACGTGATATTCATGTTCCTGTAGAGTAACATCAGGCTTCATGATGAAAATAAGACGTTCACATACTGCTTCTCTTTCATTCATCCACATCAGCTCTCTCTCTCTCTCTCTCTCTCTCTCTCTCCCACCTCATCCACCTCAGTGAATCAAGTGTAAAACGACACACTGTCGTGGATGAGCTGACAGCTGAGGTCGGATCAAAACATTCAAAAGCAAAGTTTCCTTGTTCTTTGTCAAAAAATGCTAACATCAATCGTTAAAGTCGTGAATTCATGACTTTAATCTCGGACGTAGAGTTTTTTCTGGGGTTTTTGGTTTGCACATGCAGTGACCCTGATGCTCTGTTGTAAACATCAGCTGCTGCAGAAAGTGGTGCATTATGGGATATTTGTAGGCTTAACGTTACCAACTAAACTTCAGGTCCATTTGTGAGTCTGTCGGAGTAAATCAGCACTAAAAGTGTTTATTTAGTCCAGTTTAACATGTTTGCCACAGAGTAAATCAGGTCCTGATGATAAATAACTGACAAATGATGTTGAAAAATTAATATTTCACATGATGATAAAAAGTTATATTGCACATGACGCTGAGAAGTAATGTTGCACGATGTTGAAAAGTCCAGCGTGTTGAATGATGTCGTCTCGTTGTGTTCTCTTCTTCTGCAGTGGTTTAATGGCAGTTCCCAGATTATGGATCCTAATGGTTTTGGGATCGTATGTGTTTATGTCTGCAGCCTGTAGGGGGCACTAACATGATTTCATTTTTTGTGTTTTCATTTTGATTTGTCAAAGAATCAAACCCGCCTGCTGTTCATATCTGGAGCTTTTTATAATCATCAGGTTTTCACTTTCAGCTCGACATCGTCTGAATAATGAATGAATATTTCTCTGAGTCAGGAGAGAAAGTGACGCTACTGAACCCAAAACATGCTACTGTTAATCAATCATCATTTTTTTTTACACACAGTGGCCCTATACACTGTTGTAGACATAGGCTCCTGCAGACAGTGGTGCATTATGGGTTGTTTGTAAGCTTAATTATAGTCTTTTGTCTTTTTGTGAGTCTGTCAATATTAATCATTATTAAAAGTGTTTAGTCAGTGCAGTTTGACCTGCAGGAGATTCTGGAACATGTTTTGCTGCCATAAATTCCTGACTTGTGAAAATGAGTCCAAAGAGACTCCTGACGACGGAGCAGAGAGGAAACCTGTCCAGCGGCCAACAATCACTGAAGGACACAAAGACAAAAGGACACAAACACAGAAAAGAGAAGAGAAATGTGGAATTGTTCTCTGCTTTAACTGGAGAAAAATATCACTTATGTTGTTTTATAGCTGAGAAGAAGAAGAAGAAGAAGAAAAGAAGAAGAAGAAGAAAAGAAGAAGAAGAAGAAGAAGAAGGAGGAGGAGGATGAGGAGGGAGAGGAGATGAAGAGGAGTCATGTTTATCTCATAGAAGTCAAACTGAATACAAACAGCCTGATTTCACCCAGAACAACCATTCACCTCCTCTGTGTGTGTGTGTGTGTGTGTGTGTGTGTGTGTGTGTGTGTGTGTGTGTGTGACTCTATCACTTTAGTGATATTAAAGTCTCGACCTCCTGCTGAGAAAAACTCACATCAGCTCCAAACACAAAATCTCATCTGTCTCCTCTCAGTTTCAATCTCCTCTCCAGTTTAAATGGAGACACAGTTCACAACAACAACAACAACAACAACAACAACATGATTACAGCCCAGAGAGAGAGACGCCTCTCTGTTTGTGTCCTCTCACTTTTGTGCTTTTTTCTGCTTTTATTTGTTTTTGTCCTCCACATCCCTGTCCCAGCAGACAGACGGACGGACAGACAGAGGAGACTTATTAGACTTTGAGGAAAAGTCAGACATCTCTTAAATCATTGGTTCCCAACCTGGGGTCCAGACGCCCCTCAGAGAGGCACCACAAATCACCGGAGGTCCCCAAGTCTTTGTCTGCTCTGACGTCCTCAATGTCCACCAGAATCACAATTTCAGAGTTCATGCATGTGAGATTCAACACTTTGTGAAAAACTGCAAACAGTCCAACAGTTTAAGACAGCACTGCATTAAAAACCCTCATCATTGTATAAAGGACACTACATGGACTCAGGGACACTTTGGAAAACCGTTTGTCTCACAGTTTGTCTCTGCATCTACAAATGTAAGTTCAGACTCAAAGACAAGGACACATATCAACAACATCCAGAAACACTGCAGACGTCTCTGGACCAGAGCTCATCTGAGATGGACGGACGCAAAGAGGAAAAGTGTCCTGTGGTCTGACGAGTCCACATTTCAGACTGTTTGCACTAATCATGGACGTCGTGTCCTCCGGGCTGAAGAGGAAAAGGACCATCCAGATTGTCCCCAGCACTGACTTCAACAGACAGCAGCTGTGATGGTATGGACGGATTCAGAGAGACATATGCTGCCATCACTGACGTCTTCTTCAGAGACGTCCCTGATTATTTCAGAGAGACGATGCTGAGACACATCGTGGACGTGTTCCAACAGCGTGTCTTCATAGTAAAAGAGTTCATGTCCTAGACTGACCTGGACCTGCAGTCCAGACGTGTGGACCAAAATGTGTGGTGCATTATGAAGCACAAAATAGGACAACAGAGACTGTGGACTGTTGATCAGCTGAAGACGAATATCAAGAAAGAATGAGACAGAATTGACCTTTAAAACTTCAACAAACACTGACTGAGTGTTAGAAGAAAAACTGATGGATCACAGAGAGAAACATGATCCTGGAACACAGTGACTGAATATTTACAACAAACTGTAAAGTTTAAGTTTAGTTTTCTTTCTGTCTCTTTGAGACGTCATCATGTCCTCTGGTGATTCTCAGCTGCTTCACCGACACTCTGGCTTCTTTTCTTTTGGACTCAAATTTAATTTCTTATAAATGGAGGTAATGAAGTAAACAGCAGAAGAACTTCAGATTCCTGTGTCTCTGCAGTCTGAGGACAGTCCTCGTCACCATGCAGCGCCGTCTCCCCTGTGTTTGAACATGCAGTCTGCTCTGAGCGCGCTCAGTGGACTGAATGAGGAAAGTTTGCTGCTCCATACATTTAGATGTGTTGGGATGAGTGTGGGCGTGTCTCTGCCGTCTCTGTAATGTGTAATGGATTCAGTCCACAGGAGGTCGCAGTAATGAGTCGTCTAAAAGCAGCAGCCTGCTGTAATACAGACAGACACATCATCATCTGTCTGTCTGTCTGTCTGTCTGTCTGTCTGTCTGTCTGTCTGTCTGTCTGTCCTCACACTTTTGAGTACTTCTCGATCAGACTCATATTTAATGACAAACCTTCTTCTTCTCTGCACAGTTTTAATTGTCTCACTCGCGGCTGCAAAGAGACGTTGTTGTATATTTTGGTGAATAGAAATAAAATGAATTTAACCTGAGAGGATCTCCAGCTGCAGGATGTTAACAATTAATCAGTGATCAATTAATCAGTTGTCAGGAATGCAATCAATCATATAAAATTTAATCAATCTACTACCATCTGAAACATGAAGCTCTTTATATGTTTCACAGGTTACACTCTTAGAAATAAGGGTTCCAAAAGGGTTCTTCCTGAGGGGCTGTGGTTCTACCCAGAACAATCTGCTTCTGAGGAACTCTTTTTGGAAGAAAGGGTTTGTCAAGGGTTCTTTGTAAGACTGAGGGTTCCATTAAGAACAGTTTTCATCCAAAGAACATTTTTAAGAAGAAAGAGTTCTTCACGGATTGTTGAAAACTCTTTCATCAAGAGTTCTTTGTACCATAACACAAAATAGTTCTCAGTAGAACCCCCTGGGTGTGTTTTATCAGGATAAAAAGATTCTTGTTAGAATCTCCTCAGTATGTTCTACATAAAACCCTTGGAATTAAACAAAGGTTCTCAGTACAACCTCCTGGTTGGATTCTTGTCGGTACCCTTAGAAAGGTAGAAAGGTTCTGGATAGAACCTCCACAGACAGTTCTAGGTGGAACCATTGCACCATCAAAGAGTTCTCTGTAGAACTTCTTACAGGGGGTTCTAGCCAAAGCCAGATGGTTCTAGGTATAACCCTTTATGTTGTGTGTTGTGTGTATGTTGTGTGAACTTTTATAAAAAGTTCTAACAGGAACTAAAAATGGTTCTCCTATGGGAACAAGCTGAAGAACCCTGTGTGGTTCTAGCTATCACCTTTGTTTCTGAAGGTGTATGAAAGCCAAACACAGAACACGACTACATCTGAAATCATAATATGATTGTAAATCGATCATTAATTTAATGATGTATTATTTACCTGCTGTCAGGTGTGTTGATCTGCAGGTTCCTGACGTCTCTGTCCAGGTGAACGTCCTCATTTATTCTGTCCTCTGTCTCCACGATGGAAACTTCCCCCTGACCCTGATCTCTCGCTGCGGGATGTTTTTTTTTTCTTCTCTGAATTCATTTTCACATCGAGACGTTTCTTCTTTATCTCAGTGACAGTCTGACCCTCAGACGACATCACAGCTTTTGTTTTTGCCATTTCTTTCTTTAGCAGCTCCTTAATCAATGGTGGAAATCAGTTGCCTCAGTAACTGTAGGAGGAGCTCAGGATGGTGAAGTCAGATGAGACTCAACAGTCAGCTGTTTTTAGGTTTTCTACCTGCTGCAGTGAGCTGTCGTTGCTCTTATTAAGTCTCTTATTAAGAGACACATCAGAGCAATATGACTCCATAGTATTAAGACATTCTCATACACACATACAAATATTAGCTTTTACTCTGGAAACAGAGAGAAAAGGAGACCGAGTCACAGAAAACAGGTCAGATCTAATCGTTCATTTCAGCCACTGAGGCGAAGGCAGTAAAGTTCAGAGTCAGAACCACATCAGACCTCAAACACAGCAACATGATGCTCCTGTGTCTGAACAGGATCAAAATCAGCAGCTTCACCGTCAGCTGGACTGTCCGAGACGTGCAGAGCGACTCATGTTCAGCTGTCCGCAGACTTTTGGCCGTGTGTGTGTCTCCAGTTTTCTTGTTAAAGCTCAGTCAGAGTGTCGATGCATCTGATTGCAGAGCTCAGCGGGGGGGCGGGAGGAGTATTAGAGTGAAATGGTCCATGAACTGAGAGCCTTGTCTGTGTGTGTGTGTGTGTGTGTGTGTGTGTGTGTGTGTGTGTGTCTGTGTGTGTGTGTGTGTGTGTGTGTGTGTGTGTGTGTGTGTGTGTGTGTGTGTGTGTTCTCCATCATTTCAATCAGTAATAATTTTTCTTTTCATCTTTATCCAACCACAGTCCGACCTGTCTGCAGCTCCACTGGACTGTCGAGGTTAAAGGTCATTGTTCTCGGTACAGTTCACCCCAAAACCAAAAATACATATTTCTCTTGTTTACGTGTTTCAGTCTGAAAGGTTCTCTTTAGTTCTCAGCTTTTGTCCTGTGACACTTCATGTCATCCTGCTGGCCTCTTTTTGTTCCTCTTCCTTCAGTTAGACGCGATCGTTCCATTAAATGTTCCACCTCTTGCTTTTGTGGAAAGTTTCTTCTCGTGCGTAGATTAAATAACTGTAGCTGTTGATGCTGGAGTCCCTCGCTGTCCGCTCAAGTTATTCTAGCAGCTCACATCTGCACGACAAATAGAAGAGGTAGATTCTACTGCAGGGGAAAAGTAGTTCCTACATGAAACTGCTCTCAACGAGATCTGTGGATTATCTGGAATAACCAGGTCGTGATTTTATCAAAAGAGACACCAGTCGAGAATTTTACAAATATGTTTTCAGGACAAGTGTCATCACGTTCCATTATATTGTAGAGAAGTCAGACATCTGTGCAGCTGATGTCTCCAAAACTTTGAACTGTCGCGTTAACCCCCGACACCGAAGAAGATGAAAGTGGTCACATCTGAAATGATGGTAATAATCTCTCATTGCACAGAAAAATAACAAGAAAACTGAGAGCAGTGTTATTATAATACCTCTAGCAGCTGGAGCACAAAAAATTGGACCGGATGAAACAGATCGGAGGTGAATGTATCTGTGAATCCTGATTTTATCAGTGCATTTATCCCGGAGCAGTTGAAGCTGTAACGAAAATGCTTCAGTGTTTGTGAGGCTACAGTAGAAAGAGTAATTTCTTTATTTGACACGAAAAGCTTCTCCTGATGCTCCCTGTACAGTTTTTCATATTTACACAGTCACATTTTATATGAAATATTAAAATGTGTTGAAGTTACATCTTCATATAGAGCAGAGAAAAACTTTCACACTGATCAATATCGTCTCTCTGTCAACCTACGACTGAACAAATGATCAAACAGATTTGTGTTCTGTGACACGTTGATGTTGCAGCAACATTTTATGTTGAGAAAAAGACGTTCAGACTGAATATAAACCAGATTCAAACTAAGAATCAACATTTAAATCCTGGTTGTTGCTTCATTATTGTGTGAGAGAAAAGCCCCATATGTTCCTACAAACAGGACCCCCATTATTACACACACACACACACACACACACACACACACACACACACACACACACACACACACACTCTGTATGGGTCTTAATGCCACTTAAGGCTGTTAGTGTTTCCTGTTGACGTCCAACAACAGCCTCTTCACAAGCCATCATTTTCCACTCTGCAGAGCTTCTTACACACACACACACACACACACACACACACAGGCGGGCAGGTAGAGAGACTGAACAGAGAAGTCAGATGTTTCACTCTAATCTTCAAAATTTTGTATCTGAATTTTATTGAAAAAATCATCTGTGATAGCAAACAGAACAGAACAGAACAGAACAGAACAGAACAGAACAGAACAGAACAGACAGAACAGACAGAACAGAACAGACAGAACAGAACAGACAGAACAGAACAGAACAGAACAGACAGAACAGAACAGACAGAACAGAACAGACAGAACAGAACAGAACAGAACAGACAGAACAGAACAGAACAGAACAGACAGAACAGAACAGAACAGAACAGAACAGAACAGAACAGACAGAACAGAACAGAACAGAACAGACAGAACAGACAGAACAGAACAGACAGAACAGAACAGAACAGACAGAACAGAACAGAACAGAACAGAACAGAACAGAACAGAACAGACAGAACAGACAGAACAGAACAGACAGAAGCCCTAAGATGTTTGTGATTGGTTTAAAGAAATGTAAACAAGGTTGTTTTTTTTTTTTTTAACCCCGTTTCTGAATGTGTACATGTATGACTGTCCTCCAGCGCTGAGCCCTGTGGAGGGACGTCTGTCTGTGTGAGACGAGGTTGCTGGTGTCACAAGGTGGAACCGTGGAACAGAGGAAAGGTTCACTGAGACGTCAGAATCACACACACCGCTTCAGAGGCCATGTTTGTTTACATTCGTTCTCCTGGAAGTCTGGTGACATCACACGCATCACAAAAGGCTGCAAACAAAGTAGTCAAGAATTTATGACTCCATAATCTGACCTCAGCGTTCAACTGTTTCTGTTGAAAGCAGCGTTTCTCAGTCCTGGATCATCTCAGGTGTGTCAGAGCAGGGAAAGAGCGTGATCTTTGAAAATGTTTGGCCTCTCATCTCTTCACTGAGTGGTGGGGAGCTCAGATGACCGTACTGCAGCAGCAGGCAGTGAACGCAGCATCAGAGTGGATGATTTTCCTTTTTTAAATTATTTTGACTGACAGGAAGTCGACGCAGTGGAGAAGCACTCGATGAAATGAGTTGGATGCTGTCAGAAGGTCGCTCCACTCTGCAGGAGAGTCTTTTGATTCTCACACAAAAGGCTGAAAACAGAATGAGCTGAAGTACGTCGGGGCCCTCACTCCCTGAGGGGCCCCGTAAAGGAGCACATAAGATCACACCCTACTCCTACATTTTTAAACCATAAATTGAGATTTTTTTTTTTTCTCATTTATTTGAAACACTCAGTCCTGCATTGTGTAACAAAAATCCACAGCAGTGTGGCGTTCTGGAGCGTCGTCTGTCTGGTGGCCCTTGAAGGGGCCCCTGACCTTCATTAGCTTTGCTGTTTCAGTGAAAGTGATAAATTTAGTCTTTTTTATTAAATTTTTAAAACAACAACTGAGCAGGAAGTGAGGCCTGACGAGTCCAGAATAACCAGCTGAGAGAGTTTACAGATGTTTCTATCAGAGACCACCTGACACCACCTGCCAGGTGTGTGTGTGTGTGTGTGTGTGTGTGTGTGTGTGTGCTGTCCAACAGGTCATCTGATGTCACAGTGAGGTCACAGCAGGTCATCAGTGATCCTCCATGTTAAAGTAAGAGCTCTCACTCTCTTTCAGTTATTGTTTCTCATTTTCATTTCTTCGTGTTGAATGAGGTGCAGTTTATAGATTATTGATTAATCGATTAATCATTAATCATTAATATCCGCACTCCAAAGCTGCTGCTGTTTAGTTTTTGGCCTGTTTGTGATCAGATGAAATGTTTGGATATTAATTCAACTTGTACTCAATTATGATTTTAAAAGTAACTAAGTAGATTACAGTGTAATGCATACCCAAAAATGCTACTAAATGACAGTAACTTTAGTATTTGTAATTAGTTACTTCCACCACTGGTTATTTCCTTTATTAGTCCGACAATGGGCCCGTCGAGGCCTGATGTCACCAGAACTCTGTCGGACCCGAACCCGACCCTCATTAGCATATTTCAGCCTGAACCCGATTAAAACCCGACATTTTTCTTCAGCTTGAACTGGCAACGACTAAACTGGGAAGAAAAATGAAAATAAATAAATAAATAAATAAATAAAGTTCAGCCCAAACCCCACTTCAGCCTGTGAACTATGTGAGAGATAAGGACCGACTCGACCCGAACCTGTCAGGTCCTGCTTGGTTTGGCCAGAAAATATAAGGAAGCATCAATAAAAATTTAGAAGAAAATATAAATATATAAACAATATGAAATATTAAAATATATGAACAATTTAAACAAAGGAAATATGAAAATAAGAACAATATAAACCATATAAACAGGCTCAACAGTTGAACTGCAACTGAGAATATTGATAATGTACGTAGACATTTTTATTATATGTACACATTTCTGCTCATGTACATATCTATTTATTTTTGTTGTTTCCTCTCACTGATTTTTCATCCTGAGGTTCAATAAAGTTCTGAATAAATAAATAAAAACTGAGTTTAGCAGATTATCAGAGGACTCTGATGTCATAAATTAAGCCAGCAAAGGATGTAAAGCTGAAGCTGAAATCAGGATTTTTTTTTAAATTGTAAAATGTCTCAAAGTGATTAATTGATTATCAAAATAGATGCATATTACTTTAATAGTCAATTAATAACAGATTAATGGTCGCAGTGTTTTATGTTGGTTGGATCAATAAATAAAGGCAATAAAGGGCAGAAACAGCAGATTAAAACAGTAAAAACAACACAATTATACTAAAAATAACAAGAAAAAACAGATAAATCAGATAATAAAATAAAAATAATGAAACTAACAGCTGGCTGCAGCTTGACTTCATTTTGTAACAGTTATTTATCGATCAATAACAGCAGAAACACACCAGCAGGATCAGTGTGGCGCTTTAAAACCTCTTATAACAACATGACAGCAAACACTCAGGGGTCAAAGGTCAGAGGTCACTGAAACACACAAAACAGTGACCTCACAGAGGACAGATCAGCTGATCTTAACTCTGATCAACGATCAAACTTCGTCTTCTTCTTCTTCTTCGTCTTCTTCTTCTTAAAGTTCACTCCGCTCTCCACCTGTGGAGCTGGTCGAAGCACGTGACTGAACGCGGAAGCGGAAACAGAGCAGCGAGTTGCCAACAGCTGAGCAGCGGCAGAGATCCTCTATGATAACGATGGACCACTCTGTAGTTTTTAAAAAACACCGCAATCTACAAAAACACTGACCTGCCGGGTGTTAAATACTGGAAGTACCGTAAAATGTTACTCTAGGAATAATAAACTCAGAGTCTTTTTCAACTTTATCGCCACATGTCAAACGGTTACCATGGTGACTGGTAGAAAAATAAAACCTCTATTTTCAGGTTGAGTTATTGGAGCAAATAAAATCCAAATTATACCACATACACTGTAAAAACCAAATAACTCAGCAGTACTAAAAAAAAAGTGTTACATGTATTCTTTGATTACAGATAATTAATACATTATTTCGTTTTCAGTGAATTCAATATAGTAATAAATATTTAGATTAAAATGTTTGTGTTTCAGGAGCGATTTTGTCTCATTCATTGAACATGATGAGTTTAATAAACACAAAAGAAATAAAATTATACTGGCATTCAATATTTTTCAGTTAATTTAGTTAATTAATTTGAGCATTTTGTTTTACAGTGTATCCCACAAACTACATGTTTTAATTCCTGGTTAAATTTCAGGCTGATATTCATTCAGGGAAACGTTCGATTTAATTAACACAGACATAATTATTGATCAGCTTGACAAATGTACTGCTTCAGCTGCAGCGACAGAGTTTCACAGTATTCACCGTGACTTTTTGTACTGTGCACGTTTGCTCATCTGTTGTATTGAATTCTATCATTTTTGTGGCATTTAAAAAGATTTTGGACATTTGGTCCATAAAATGTCAAAAATGTAAATGCCAAGAGGACGTTCTCATAAAAAAAAAAAAAAAAAATCACTTAAACTGATGAATTGATTATCAAAATAGTTTGCAATTACTTTAATCATCGATTATTCGATTAATTGTTGCAGGTTTACAGAAAATGTTCACCCCCAAAAAATAACTGACCCCAAAATTTATTTTGTAAATTTTCATAAGTTTAATGTGAGGTGTTGCATTTAATTCCAATGTTTTTCTATCATTTTGAGTCAGTGTGAATAAATCAAATACCTTCAGTCAGATCTGATTAATTTAATGCAAACTTTTATATAAACTGTGTTGGTTTTTGTAAGTAATTTATTTATTTATTGAAATTTACAATTTCATATTTTCTTGTACTCTTAGTTTTATTCAGCAGACAGTTTTATCCAAAGCGACACACATCAGAGAGCTGATACCACTGAACATAAAATCTAAGTTGTAAATATAACACTATTTTGTAGTATATAGTGATATAAATATAACAATTCCCTCTGAGAAAATATTTGTATTTTCTGAGATCTACTTCCTTTTGTTTTCTAAAAAACCCTCGGAGTGAGACCTCTTCCCTCTATCGCCGCTCTCTGACAGCAGCTTCAGCTCAGTTAGCAGCCCGAGCTAATCCGGCTAACAGCTAACGGCTAACGGCTAGCTAGTGGCGCTATGATGGCGGAGCTGGTGCAGGGACAGGCCTCGATGAACCAGCCGGGGCTGAAGTCAGACGGCCTGGCCGATGTGTTACAGAGAGCCCGGCAGGTAACAACAACCCGGGGGGTCCGCACACACCCGGCCCGGGCACCACCGGGCCGTTTACACCGACACAAAGCACTTTTATTCGAATTCCTCCGTGTTGAGCTGCTGCTGCTCCGAACTTCAGCTCCGTCAACACACACTCACACACACACTCACACACTCACACACACACTCTCTCACACACACACTCAGTGTAGCATGCTAACTAGCAGTTGGAGCAGTTCGGAGTTGGTGGTTCGGGACACTTTGTCCGGTCCTGCAGGGAGTTTAGGGGGAGTTTGTGGAGCTGTCAGCCGGAGGGGAGCGCAGGGGGACCGGGGAGGAGGGAGGAAGAAGAGGGGGGAGCGGGACAGAAGTTTGTCCACACGTGTCACAGAGGCAGCGGGGAGACAACCTGTTGGACAGCGGGACAGAAACACGGACAGAAACACTGAGGACACAGTTTAAAGTCTGTTTTAATGTCCCACAGTGGAAGGTGGACCGTCCAGGTAGGGAGGGGGGACACAGTGAAACCAGCCTGTCCACACTGTCTTAAAGCTGGAACCCCCCCTCCCTTACAGGCTGCTGTTTACTGTAAGTTGGTTGAAACGAGGCTGACGTTATGCAACAGCCTCACAGCCATATACAGCCGGCTGGAGGTGTGTCTGCTTCCTATAGAGACAGACAGACAGACAGACAGACAGGACGTTAAACCACCTCAGTGTGTGTGTGTGTGTGTGTGTGTGTGTGTGAGTCCATGCAGGTGTTTCAGTCTTTAAAGTGAAATGTTTCAGTTCAGATGTTTCAAGTCAACTTCATAAACTAATTTAAAGGTCCAGTCTGTCAGATTTAATGTCACAATAAGTCAGACATGTTTTCAATGTTCATCCGTGTGTTTTGAAACTTGTGTTTTTGTTGCCTTTAGAATGAGACATTTCTTTATATTTACAGAGGGAGCAGCTCCTCCAACATGGAGGCCGCCATCTTTCTACAGTAGCCCAGAATGGACAAACCAAACACTGACTCAACATACTGACTTTCATGTTTTTCACAGACTGTTGGTCAGGTTCTCTGACACGATTATGATTAATCAGTTAGTTGTTTGGTCGTTAAAATGTCAAAAATGTAAAGAGAACGTCCTCGGAAACCAGAAAATATTCACGTTTAAGAAGCTGAGATCAGAGCATTCAGACTTTTTCCCTTAAAAAACGACTCAAACTGATTAATCGATTATCAAGACAGTCAGCAAATTAATTTAACAATCAATTGTTTGGTTAATTGTTGCAGCGCTACAGGAAACTGACATGAGACATTTTTGTCTACAGAGGGAGCCGCCATGTTTCTACAGTAGCCCTGAGCAGACAAACAAAACACTGGCTTTAGGTACAGATTTCCATGTTTTGCACGAGTTTTGCGGCCGCCGTAGTTCTTCAACGCGATGGAAGAACAGATTTCTGAACTAATCAGGGCTGCGGCCAACATTTATTTTCTTGATTAATTCATCCTTTCACTTAAAAAAATAGATCCCAGATAATTGTTACAGGAAAGACTTTAAAAAAAGGGTTCAGACATGTGGAGTGCTAATCTGCTGATCATTTTCTTGATTAATCAATTAGTTGTTTGGTCCATAAAATGACAAAAATGTAAGTGTCAAGAGGACGTTCTTGAAAACCAGAAAACATTCACATTTAAGAAGCTGAAATGAGAGAATTTTGACTTTTTTCCTGAAAGTGGCCAAAACGGATTGATCGATTCTCAGATTAGTTGCTAATTATTCAAATAATCAGTTACTAATCAATCATTGCAGCTCTATTTATGTAAAATGTTAGAAAATGAATAATGTCGATCATCGTCCACAGATGTCTCAAATTTTTAACCTTTTTTTAAATTAAAAATGACTCAAAAAGATTAATTGATAAATTAATCCTGTCACAATCTTATTAATTGAAAAATGGATAGAATGTGAAGTAGAATTTAGACTTTTTCTTAAAAATGGTTCAAACAGATTGATTATCACAATACTTGTTGATTAATTTAATGATTTTGACATTTATCAATACTCTGCGCGTTTCATATTTCAACCAATCTCTGTGAATTCTGCACGACCTTGTCATTTTGTCCAATTACTGCAACTTTTCTGCGAATTTGACGAATCATCGTAGCTTCCCACAAGATCCACCAATCACAGCTGTGCGCTCGTCAAACATGCACGTATGAATAAAACCACTCAGGTCTCTTCTTTACTATTATTATCATTATTATTATTTTACTTTACTTGTGGTTCTGAAGAAGCGTTTTGTTGAGGTTAGGTGGAACCCTCAGAACAGTGTTTGTTCTCCCTGGAACAAGTTTGCTCCTGCAGTTAATCCCAAAAACATTTGCGTTTCTTTTTTTTTTTTTTAGAAAAGCTGCTGTGAGATAAAAGTATTTAGGCTGCAACAGTCCCTAAAACAGCCTGTGAAATTCTGCAGGACTGAATATTACATGTATGAGTATAGTATATCGAGTATCATTTTTTAAATTTTTGTATTTTAAAATCCCGGTATTGTGACACCTGCCATGTTGAGCCGCCATGTTTCTACGGTGTCCTAGACGAGACAAACCAAACACTGGCTGTAGAGTTTCAGATAACTGATTAATGTGCGTGAGTCGTTTTTAAGAAAAACAAAAAGTCCAAATTCTCTGATTCTACCTTCCTTAATATTTTCTGGTTTCCTTCTGGTGTCTGATGACGTCCTCTTTACATTTACATTTTGACATTTTATGGACTAAACAACTATGAATGAAATCAATCATTACAGGAAAGACTTGAAAAGCAGGTCCTTACGACGATTGTGTTGGTCTTGGACTATGGGAAAATACTGATTTTCACTGTTTTCTGACATTTTATCAGCCAAAAAGTTCCTCGATCAATCAATAAAATAAAGGATAGATAAATCTCAAAACCTCCACATGTAAAAATACTCCAGTGGTTTTAAAACAAGCTGACTACAGATTATTCTAACAGGACAGCAGCCATGTTGTGAAATTTGATCAGTGATCAGCTTAAACTGCAGACAGACGATCAGAGTTTCTGACCTGGCAGATTATTGATTGTTCAATCAATCAATCAATCAATCAGGTGCGACTGTGTCAAACTTTAACTGCTCAGAGATTGAAGGTGACCGTTTACAACCAGGATTCATCTGCACAGTTTGGAACAGAATGTAAGAACTACAGTTTGTAGTTTTATGAGGAGTTGTGTGCTGGAACTATTTCTTATTGAACAACAGTGTATCCATCCGCCCTGTGTGTCTGTGCAGCGTCTGTAGCTGCAGCACAGGGGGCCAGATTTGGGCTCAGGTTGGTCTCTGTCTGTGTTTAACCTCACTGATTGTTTACATGTGCAAAATCTTTCACTTTTGATTTGTATTTAAAAAAAAGACAGTATTTGTACTAAGATGTTCACATGGCTCATGAAAATGAATATTCCACCACCGGTCAGGCAGAATTCTACCCAAAGTTGGAAAAGACTTATTATTGAGCCCTGAAGTATCCAAAAACCTGCTGATATCCAAAGTTGTTCATGAAGTTTAAAAGTAGGCGTGTTTCTCCTTCCAACCTTAAATGTGGGATTTTATTTTTCCAGCATCTCGACTTTAGAACTGTTCACAAAGCACAGAGCAGAAACGGGCAGGAGACGCTGCTGCACAACTCATCCAAATTTTATCAAAATCGTCATGTGGCTTGGTGTGAACGGGTGTAGGCAGGTGTGAGCAGGTGTGAGCAGGTGTGAGCGGGTGTGAACGGGTGTGAACGGGTGTGGGTGGGTGTGAATGGGTGTGAGTGGGTGTGAACGGGTGTGAACGGGTGTGGGTGGGTGTGAGTGGGTGTAGGCAGGTGTGAGCAGGTGTGAGCGGGTGTGGGTGGGTGTGAGTGGGTGTGGGCAGGTGTGAGCAGGTGTGAGTGGGTGTAGGCAGGTGTGAGCAGGTGTGAACGGGTGTAGGCAGGTGTGAGCAGGTGTGAGCAGGTGTGAACGGGTGTAGGCAGGTGTGAGCAGGTGTGAGCAGGTGTGAACGGGTGTAGGCAGGTGTGAGCAGGTGTGGGTGGGTGTGAGGAGGTGTAGGCGGGTGTGAGTGGGTGTAGGCAGGTGTGAGCAGGTGTGGGTGGGTGTGAGGAGGTGTAGGCGGGTGTGAGTGGGTGTAGGCAGGTGTGGACAGGTGTAGCAGTGATTCAGAGTGCAGGTCGTCGTGTATGAAAGTTTGTTGAGAGCAGCTGATTCCTCCACAGGTCTCTCTGCTGCTCTGTTCTCTTCTTTTTTATCACGAAGACACTCAAGGTTACCTCCCTCTGTGTGTGTGTGTGTGTGTGTGTGTGTGTGTGTGTGTGTGTGTGTGTGTGTGTGTGTGTATGTGTGTGTTGTTGGCAGTATTTGTTGCAGTGTGTTCTTGGCCAAGGTGAGGTCAGCTAGCAGCTATAAGCTAATATCTGTGAACGAGCTGCGGTGCTGTTGACTCAGTGACTCTGCAGTCAATAGACTGAAAACAGCAGGTCTGACGCTCATATCTGGAGGAATAACTGGCCTTCAAAATAAAATCCACCTTAAATTCTGATGTTCACAAACATTTTGCTGCGTCTGACAGAGCAGACGACTTCAACAACAGACCAGCAGCTGTTTGTATCGTCTGGTTGACTTTGTGCCGCTGCTGATCAGAGCTGCAACAATTCATCAATTAATTGACAACTATTTTGATAATCAATGAATTGTTTTGAGTATTTTTAACTAAAAATTAACTAGTTGATTAAAACCCTTTTAAAATAATAAATCTGATGTATGCAGCGTCTTTTCTTTGTATAAAACAAAAGATTTCTTCCTCCTGCTGTCAAAGGTCCCAGATGTTGGCAGTTGTTGTTTCTGGAAGTGAATGTTTGAATCCTGTTGATAAAACTGCAAAACAAAACAAGCCATCAGCAGTTGTTTTATAAAATAAATTTTAAATAATAAAATAAAATGATTAACAATGTGATATTTTAGTAAATGTTGTCACAGTCTGCTACGGTATTGAGACATTTTTTTATTGCAGTATCATGGTTTTCTGTGTTGGGGCTCCACCAGTTGGTAAAAAAAGTCATATTGCAATTACTTTGATTGACGTTGCAATTGTAAAATGTGTGTGTTTTGCTTTACAATTTTCATGTTCGTGATGATATGATATTTACTGAGGTCTGAACCAAACATCCGTCTGGAGATCTTTCTCACACTTTTCTCCTTTTTCAAAAAATTGTGGTTTGGTTCTGTAATTTTGATACTGCTCTTGGCCAAATTGCGATTTTATTGCGATTGATTGTGCGGCCCTGTTCTGTATATAATGTTAGAACCCTACTGTTAACTGTCAGCAGTACAGCAAAAAAGGCAGTAGAATCCAGTAAAGACACAGTAAAGAATGGATTCTGCATGAATCCATGAAAATATGCCTGGATAGTCCTGGTACTGATCTACTGACCTGTAGGATCTGCCCGGGACGTCTCCAGTAGGATCTTTTAAACATGTCGAACAGACTGAGCATGTGCGGTGTGTTCGCTCCAACTCGACTCTGCAGGAACTCAGTGCGTCTGCAGCCAAACAAGGAACCTTATTAGGAGCCTTCCTGGTCAGAGAGCGAGGAGGGAGGAAGAGAACAGCTGATTCACACTCATCATGAGCTCTGCTGGAACATCAGCAGATCAACAGGACGTTCACCTGGACGCCATGAACACAACCTCAGGACAAACTGTCTTTAGTTTCATTCAAACTCATTTTCACTTTTGTTTTCATGATAAATTTAGTTTAATGGCTGATTGTTCTTTTTAAAAGTCACATGACTCAGACTAAACTTCACTTTTGGTCTTCAGTCTCATTATTACTGTTATTTTGTAAAAAAAAAAAAAGTCTAAGTTTTGTGTAGGCCTCATCATGACTAGACTGAATTTGGACTTGGTGGTCTCAACTTTGGACTTGAGTTGAGGCATGTTGAACTTAGTCTTGCCTCTGGATGTAATCTTTTCTGATTTTAGACTTGGTCTTGGCTTGGAACTTGTTAGTCTCAGCTTGAGATTTGACTTAGGACTTTGGACTTATCTTCAACTTGAGATTTGAGTTGGCACTTGTTCGTCTTGAACCAAGGCTTGATTTGGGACTTGTTGGTCTTTGGATGCATTCATACCTTGGGATTTGACTCGGGACTTGTTGATCTTGACCCCAGCTTTGACCTGAAACTTATTTGTCTTTACCTGTGACTTGATTTGAGGCTTGTTGATCTTGTCTTGGGACTTGTCAGCCTTAATTTGGAACTTTAGACTTATTAGTTTCAACTTGGGATCGGACTTTGGACTTGTAGGTCTGTACTTGGTAGTTGATAGTCTTGACATGGAACTTGTTAGTCTCAGTTTTAGATTTGACTTGGGACTTTGGACTTGTCTTTAACTTTGGATTTGAGTTGGTTCTTGTTGGTCTTGACCCCAGATTTGCCTTTGAACTTGTTTGCCTTTATCTGGGAGTTGATTGTGGGCTTGTTGATCTTGACATGGGACTTGAACGTGATTTTAAACTAATGACTTGTTGGTCTTGACTTTAACTTTAGACTTCGTCTTGACACAGAACTTAATCTGATTTAACGTTGCCGTTTCTTTCTGTCTGTGTGTCTGTCAGATGGTGGGAAAGATTGGCGGAGAATCCATGTCCCACCTCAACAGCTCCTCAGGAAGTGTCGAGCCCTCGCTGTACTACCCCGGCCAGAAACGACCAGGAGAGGACGGAGGTGAGGAGGGGGGGTGGGGGGGGGGGGTGTGAAGTCTGAAGTCTCAGCCTGCGATAGAACCCTCCAACTATCCTTGAATCTGATACCCGACCTAGAACCCTCCATCTAATCTACAAAACTATCGTGTGCCCTACAGACTTTTTACTTGAGCTAAACCCTTTCATGGAACCCCGTACCTTTAACCAACCAAGAACCTTCAACCTGAGTTAGAACCCTGCATTTAATCTAGAACCTACCAGCTGACCTAGAGCCTTTTCACTTGAGCCAGATCCAACCATTTAACACAGAACTCTTAACCAAAACTTCAACCTGACCTAGACTCATTCACCAAATCTAGAACCTGCTGCCCAACATGAAGTCTTTTCATTTGAAGTAGACCCTTCTGCTGAACCTAGAACCTTAACCCAAACAATGACCTTTAGCTTGAGCTAGAAACCTCCACATAGAACCATCACCTGACCTAGAGTATTTTTATGTGAGGCAGAACCTTCCATTCAACCTTCCACCCAACCAAGAACTTTTAATCTGAGCTAGAACCATTCACTTAATCTAGAACCTGCCACCTAAGATAGAACCTTCTCACTTGAGCCAGACCCCAACATTTAACCCAGAACCTTCTACCCAACCAAGAACCTTCAACCTGAGCTTTATCTTTTGACCTGATTTTGTACCTGTTGCTTAACTTGCAACCTTTTAACTTCACCTGCAACTACTGACCTGAGCTAGAACCTTTTCTTTCCCACAAACACGATGTTTTCACCCGCGTTAGAATGTCGCCTTACCTAGAACCTTTAACCGGAACTTAAAACTACAATTTTCAGGAATTTTAGAGGATTACTAGGCCCGTTGTTTTAAACAAATCATTTTGATATATTTGTGAGGACTAACACATCGGTGGTTTTGGTCTTTTTATGGGATTTATTAGAGTAACATCAGTCCAGTTGTCGCTTGTACTGCTGCTGTGGAAACTAGAACCATGGTCCTTTTCTTCTTCTTCTTCTGTGGTGTCGGAGAAACGTGTGTGTTGACTTTGGTCAGCAGCTCCATCAGATCACTTAGAGACTGAAAATGAATTCATGTCTAATCTCTGTCTCTGTGCCTCAGTAGGTAACCAGCTAGCAGCCATGGGGCATCAAAGGTACGACCAGCAGTTCTTATTGATTACACACACACACACACACACACACACACACACACACACACACACACACAGCAGGGAAACAGATAATGACGTGTGTTCAGCATCATCGTCTTGTTTGCAAATACACATCAGTGTGAAACAGTAGATAAGTGTTTATAGATCCGTCCTCCTACAGTCATCATCATAAACATAATCACTTATTGATACACACACACACACTGTGGTGGTGTGTTCTCCATGTGACCAGGATGTTTGTGTGTGTGTGTGTGTGTGTTTTGCAGCAGGGTAATCACAGAGGATTACAAGGTCCCCGACAGGATGGTTGGCTTCAGTGAGTATGACCTCCCACCTCTCAGTCCTTCCTGCTGCTCAGGAGTCTGAAGGCTCCGCCGTCCAATCAGATTTCAGTTGTTAAAAGCAGCTGATATGAACTCTGGAAAAACTACATTCCAGTTTGACTCTCGGTTGATCTTTTTTCATAATTTTCATCCTTTTTGTGTCGATTCTTAATCTATAAAACTAATTAGAACCTTTTAACCTTTTCCTCTCAATATATTGATCATATCATGATATGAAACTAGATATCGTCTTATGTCGTGATATGGCGTAAGTGTTGTCTTTTAAAGTGACGTCATTGTCTGAACTTACTTTTACTAATTATTCACCTTGATCCATGTGATCTTTGTATCCACATTAATGGTGATTATTCATCAAGTCTCAATGTGTTGATTAGGGATGTAAATGATGAGTCATTAATTGATCAATAGATGTGAAGAATTTAACTAATTAATCGATAATCAAGAGGGAAACTTAAAAAGAAAGTAAAAAACATGCAGTCAGTATCGTGTTAGTTTCTAATGATTAATCAGTTATTAATATTTTCAAGTTTGGTGAAAATGTACCAAATTTTCAGCCCGAGCATTAATATTTTTGAAAACATCAGTGGTCGTATCTGTAACACACTAATTTTATTACCTTAAACACTTTCACACTTTGTAGCACACAACACGTGATTGATCAATAATCATCGATTTCAACTGATCTAAATCTTCACTATTGGGTTTTCAGCGATTAACCGAGAACCTTCAGTCCTTTTCGTTTATCATTGATGTAGGTCTGCACTGTAAAAAAGCAAAATTTGAGAAAACTCAAAATTTCAAGGCAGTGTCCTGCAACAGATTGTTGAGTTTTGAAAGTTTTACCGACCACAGAACTTTTGTTGACATGAAGATTTAAGTTTATCCAAAGAAGAAGAGTGAATTATCTCAACTAAAGATTATAGGCTGGCAAAACTTTTTAAAGTTTGTTTCAAAGCTCAAGAGTTTAAGTTGAGCTCAAAAATCTATTTCAGTGCCTTGCCTTGAAATGTTGAGTTCCCTCAGTTTTATTTTTCAGTGTAAATTGATTCTTACGTTCTGTGACTGTAAAAGTTTGTAGCCTGTACATCAAAAAGTATTTTGTCCACTAAAATGTGAGTGATAGCCTGCATCTGTGTGTATCTTCTAAATTACTGCTTGAAAAACGACAGATATGATCAATCAATTATCACACTAATTGGCAACTAATTTTTTTTGATCAGCACATTGATTAATGAATTAATCATTGCAGCTCTACACCTGACTCTGATCTAGAATCCAGTCAGACTTTGTAAAATGTTGATCCATAACGTTGATGAGAAAGACGGTGAGCTCGTTTCTCCTCTGTTCCTCCTGCAGTCATTGGAAGAGGAGGTGAACAGATCACCAGGATCCAGTTGGAGTCTGGCTGCAAAATCCAGATTGCTGCCGGTGAGACTGAAGTCTTTTTAGACACGTTTTGCTCCAGTGGAGCTCCTCAGTTGTGGATGTTAATTAATTTGTGCAAATATTTTCCTCTTCTGCTCTTCATATCTTCAGCAGCTGCTTCAGCTGTTACATTATTGGTATTGGCCACAGGCAGCATGTAACTGACCCTTTGCTAAGCACCGCCTCCAAACAGCAACTCTCCAATCATAGCTTAGCAACCATAACTCGGTCTGTCAAGCTTTCCATTTCTCTGGATGGTAGAAATGAGAATCTGTTTTTGTTTATGTCTCTAAGGAATCACAGACCTCGTGTTTCAACAGTTAGCCACAATTTCGATGTTAAATCTGCCGCCTTTATCACTGTAAACTGCATAAAAGCAGTGTGAGAGTGTAAAGTTAAGCAGTCGTAGCAACAGTAACTAAGGAGGGTGGGGCTTAGCGAAGGGTCAGTTATCAGTATCAGCTGAAAAAAAAACAAAGAAAAGAAAAAAATCCATATTGTCCCGACTCTGAAGTCTTGAATTTTAAAGTTTGACAGTTTGAGACAGTTTCCAGAAAGACCAGAACAACCAGCTGAGTGTGTTTGAGAAAGAAAACACACACGTTGATTTACTGCAGGTACACAGAAGAAACTGTGATCACACTGTGTGTGTGTGTGTGTGTCTGTGTCTGTGTCTGTGTCTGTGTCTGTGTCCGTGTCCGTGTCCGTGTGTGTCCAGACAGCGGAGGTCTCATGGAGCGGCCATGTTCCCTGACCGGAACTCCAGAGAGCATCGAGTGAGTTACATCCACCTTCACTTCCTCTGATGATGTCACCTCCTCACCTCCACCTGCTGCTCACTTCTCTGTGTGTGTGTTTGTGTGTGTTTACAGGCAGGCGAAGCGGCTGCTGGTCCAGATCGTGGATCGCTGTAGAAATGGTCCGGGTTTCCATGGTGACGGAGAGGGTGGTGCCTCTGTGCAGGAGATGCTGATCCCAGCCAGTAAGGTGGGGCTGGTGATTGGCCGAGGCGGAGACACCATCAAACAGCTGCAGGTGAGTGACTGACAGGAAGTACACCTGCTGCTGCTGAGGTGTCTGCACCTTTAATAACTGATGTATGTGGTGTGTGTGTGCGTGTGTGTGTTAGGAGAGAGCGGGTGTGAAGATGATGATGATCCAGGACGGTCCGATGCCGACAGGAGCCGACAAACCTCTTCGCATCTCTGGAGACCCGTACAAAGTGCAGGTACACACACAGACAGATGTTTGTAGTCTGGAACAGGGTGGATACGGGTCCTTAAAAGGTCCTAAAATGTCTTAAAGGAGAAATCTCTAATATATTCACCGTAATAAATCATAAAATGAGCATGATAGGTCATCAGAATCTGAAATACTTTCTTCATGGAGAACAACACTGCAGCTATGGTGTTCTCCTTTGAAACTTTGAAGTTTGTTTATGAGTAGTAAGAAATCATTAATAATCTTTTAAAAGGAGTAGAAGCTTGTAAGGCTTAAATTGATAAACCTGTTAATGTAGTTTGGCAGCAGTGAGACAGGCAGTGTCACTGCTGCAGGCAGACAGGCAGACAGACAGACAGACAGTCTCACTGAGCTCAGACTGCAGAGTGTGTATTTTAAGAGCAGTGGGCTTTTGTTTCCAGCCTCCTGCAGAGCTCCTGCAGCACTTCAGTCTGGGGAGGAGGGGGTGGAGGGAAACAACTCACTTCAACCTCAGACTGTATATTAAATAGCATTTCAACCTATTTAATATACAGTCAGTGGCTCCAACTTGCTGTTTGGACTGCAGTCCTCATTTTGCATGTGTAGTTGCGCGTCATAGCACCCATCAGCTTGAACTGGTGATTTACATGTTGCACGGTACCTCATGTTTCCTATTCAGAATATAAATATGAGGATCCACGTGGTGTAAAATAATGTGATGGAAACAGGTAAATAATTGTCCACCAATATAACTGGAACAACTGTCAGTCCAATCTACATGAGGAAGTTGTCTGGATTCATTATGACTGCAGCGTGTCTGAGGGCTGAATGAAACAGAAGAGTATTTACCTACTTATTTAAAAGCCATGCATAAACTATAAAACGGACAAACGCAAGAATAAGGTTGGCAAGTCTGGTCTGCAGCGTTCTGAAAACCTGCCGGTTTACAACCACATGACTGGACGAGACGGTGTATCATCTCCATAGCAACAGCTGTCTCTAACTGCAGGATTTTCAGGAGCTGGGTGTCATTTGTGTGGTTTTGTAGAACTCAAGATCAGTCCTGATCTTGAAACTATTTTTTGAAGGTCTCGGTCTAAAAGGGACAGTTCACCCCCACATCAAAAACACATATTTAAATGTGCGTTTAAGTGAATAAATGTGTTGAGGCAGAGAAGTCATGTCCTACACATCAGCTTCTACAGACTTAAAACATATTTGTTTGCCACAGATTTCAGTCAAAGTAAGAATAGTGATGTAAAAATTATCATTACTTCTAATATAGCCAATCATACCGCAATTGCAATGTCAGTCAAAATAATCACAATGACATATTTTTTCCCATCAAAGAGACAAAAATCCATTTGGAAAAACTCAGCAGCAGTGTCTCTTTCCAGAAACTCCTGTTTCTCAAATAATCCACAGAATTTGTTATGAGCAGTTACATGCAGGAACTACTTTCATTCTAGTAGAAAAGAAAGTACTTCCAGTAGATTCTACTGCAGAAAGAAAGTAGTTCCTACACAAAACTGCTCACAACGAGGTCTGTGGAGTATCTTGACTAGCCCGGTCATGATTTTTGGAAAAAGACACTGTTTGACTGTTTCAGATGTATTTTGTTGATGCTTTGAGCTCCTCAAGCTGAGTGCCATGTTACTGCCGTCATATAAACTGTCTGACATCTGATAATCTTCGACAGTCAACACAACACTAATTTTGCCGATAAAATATTTTCTGGTGTTGATGTGAAAGGTCACCAAATACGGTGTAACAAATAAATGAACCCTTTTTTGTTATTTACTTTTTATTAAGTTGTGTTTTAAAGAACACAAATAGCCACAATGATGCACAACTGGGCACAAAACACACACCTTAAAGAGAATAAAATACTAAAAAAAATAAATTAAAAGTGAAACAGTGAAAATAAAAAAAAAACAAACATTTTATTTTTCATGACCTGTGAATGTCCAGCTGCAGGGAATCACTGATCTCGATGGATAAACATCGGAAAAATACATCGTTTTGATTTTCTTTAATCAAAGAGGATTCTGGATTTGATGTCAAGACCAGTCGTGACCCGCTGTGAGGATATCTCAGGATAACTGTCTGTGTATCGTCTGATCAGTACTGTGATTGGTTGTAAAACCTCCTGCTTCAAATGAACCAAACACTTGACTCATTTCTAATACAGATGTGATGGGACTTGGTCTTGTCTCAGTCTGACGTGGTCTCACTTTAGGTGGTCTTGACGCTGAGCTCAGTGGCAGCGAGTTACTGAGACAGTTGCATTTCTGGTGTTGGTGAAACAGCGAAAAACATGAAAGGAAGTGTGTGGTTGAGCAGAGTGAGCTGCAGAGTGACGGTGACGTAGCGGAGCAGAGGAAAGAGTGAGCGGTGACGTTGTCATACAGACACAACCAGCTGACAGCACTAAAAGCTGATTGGCTGTTGAAAGAGTTGACAGAGTTCTGTAGATAAAACAGAGCAAGGCAATATACGAACATAAAAACCAAGTGTTGGTTATTAAAGTACGTAATGTGGGTGTTTGGTCATAGGAGGCGAGTAGCAGGGACGTACTGTACCAGACACGACCTTTAAAGTGAGTAAAAGTATCATTCTAAAAGATGCAGGTAGCCAATATAAGATAAGATAATAATATCGTCACGTTTTTGGAGGCAGTTAAGAGCCAAGCTGCAAACTTTTATAGTTGGAGGAACTGTCATTGCTGGAAATTTTATTTTGAAGGGTTAATCTCATGTTGAGTTCAATGCTGTCACACACAAGGTAGAAACAGCCTCTGATTGGTTGACACACTCAACCTAAGGCATCTTGGGATTGCTGGCGGCTAACAACAACAACTGTTTTAAACATGGAGAAATGGATAAATAACTACAGAAGACATTCAGTGTTGGATTTATTTTACCGCACCTTCAAGAAGACCCCGCAGTTCAGGGCTTCTGAAAGGGAAACGAGCGGACATTGTAAAACTGTAGCATAACCATTAGCTTAATGTTAGCCTTTCCTGCATACCTCACTTCCTGTCACTTTTAAGCTGCAGTGTTTATTAGCTGACACAATGTTACCTGAACTGTACATTTACTGCCACACTGACAACTTAGTGTTCAGTTTAATGTAAATTTCTGCTGTCAGTCTGCCGCTCGTTCTGCTGCTCGTTCTGCTTCGTGTACACGCTGCACATACATTACATGCTACACATTCCTTGAAGGAGCTATGCTGTGCTAATGACAGCATGCATCAAATAAGTCAAATAAAATGTAATTATTAAGGCAGACGTGGTAAACTGCCATTCCACAGGAATATGTTGCTTTGTCACTACGGTCAGAAAAAATCCATACTGTCACAGTTTTGAATGGAATTGAATGTCGAAATGCCCTACATCCTAAAACCAGCTACTGGTGACTTGACAAGCCGAGTCACAGGCGACACAGTCACCTGACTTGCGTCGTGCTAGATGGGCCGGTTCACACTGCTGTGATTTGTCCTGCAAAGTTCTACAACAGTTTCATCTCACCAGTTATCAAACTGCAAATGTCAGCAACACATCATCAATTTATTTTACTTTGCAGTGAAAAACACAGTATTCAAACCAGCACTGACATAATTCCTTAGCTCATCAAACAATAAAAACAAGTCTGGACCAATCAAAGAGCCCCGTGAAGAAGTAAGAAAAGACAGAAAATAATTCCAAATCTCTTTTGCACCTTCAGGCAGCAAGGGAGTTGGTGTTGGAGGTGATCAGGGAGAAGGACGGAGACTTCAGGTCAGGACGCAACGACTTCAGCGCTCGGCTGGGAGGAACCAACCTGGACGTACGACATACAGAAACAAACACACACACTGTGTTAGCAGTTAGCATGTCTGAGTGTCCATTGAATCACTACTTAAAAGGTACATTCATGTCTAGTCTGTCCCTCTGCAGGTTCCTGTTCCTCGGTTTGCTGTGGGCATCGTGATCGGCAGGAACGGAGAAATGATCAAGAAGATCCAGAATGATGCAGGAGTCCGAATCCAGTTTAAAGCAGGTCTGTTTACACTAGTATAATCCACCTTAATCCTGTTTAAACTAGTCACCAGTATTTGTATTAAACTGGTCTGTTTACACCAGTATAATCCAGTTGAGAACACTACCATTTACACCAGTATAAATCGGCTTCAGTCTGGTCTATTTTCACCAGTTATACAGTTCACTACTAGTCTGTTTACACTAGCATAAACCAGGTTGACAGTCTGTTGACGCTGATTTGATTCAGTTTATACAAGTGTAGTCTATATTAAAACCAGGTCTGTTTACGACAGTATAACTCAGATTTAAACTCGTCTGTTTACACCAGTAAAAATCCAGATTAAATAGCTCTGTGTAAATTATTATTATCCAGTTTGACCTCTGAGTGTGTCTCCTGCAGATGATGGAATCAGTCCGGAGCGTGTTGCCATGGTGATGGGTCAGCCAGACCGCTGTCAGCATGCTGTCCACCTCATCAATGAGCTCATCCAGACTGCACAGGTAACACACACACACACACACACACACACACACACACAAAGACATGATTTTGTACACAGTATTCCTCTTCACATTGTGTGTGTGTGTTTTTTTTTTTCTTTAGGAGCGTGATGGTTTCGGCTCCGCCCTGCGGGGTGGGAGGGTCAGAGGTCGTGGTGATTGGACTATGGGCTCTCCTGGTCCCCTACAGGAAGTGACCTACACCATCCCTGCTGACAAGTGTGGCCTGGTCATCGGCAAAGGTAGGAGGAGAAATCTGCCTGAACTTGATTCAGAGTCGGTGTCTCGTGATGCGTTTGTGTTCAGGAACATTAAACTGTGTTCCCACCTGTGTGCCAGACGTAAAGAATGTAAAGGTGTGTGTGTGTGTGTGTGTGTGTGTGTGTGTGTGTGTGTGTGTGTGTGTGTGTGTGCGCTGCAGTATTACAGAGTTTATTAATGTGATGATGGTGTAAACATAAAAGTCAGCATATTCAGTCACTGATTATAATCAATTAATCGTCAACTAATTTGCTTGTCGATTAATCAGTTTGAGTCATTTTTTAGGGAAAAAAAAGTCTAAATTCTGTGATTTCAGCTTCTTAAATGTGAATATTTTCTGGTTTCTTTCCTCTCTGACAGTAAACTGAATATCTTTGAGTTGAGGACAAAACAAGACATTTGAGGACGTCATCTTGGACAATAGAGTAAATGATCAATAGATTCATTGATAATGAAAATAATTGTTACAGAAAAGACTTGATAAATAGGTTCAAAAATAAGTCCTATGATTGGACAGTTGCTGTTTGGAGGCGGAGCTTAGCAAAGGGTCAATTGGCTTCCCACAGTCATTGAAACAAGATAATGGACATAAAATAGTTGATGTGCTGCGCGCTCTGCTGGCATGTTGTGTTTTGTCTTGTGTTGTAAATGTAGCGCACCCTTCCTCTCCAGTCAGTTTCAGTTTCAGTTTGTGTTGATTGAATTTGAAACAACTTGTAGAAGACGACAGAAAGGCAGCGCTTGGTCGAGAAGAAAGATAAAACACGACGTGACAGGACGCTGCTGAGTTACACTGCCAGAGAGAGAGAGACGAGCTGACGCCGCATTATTTATTTTCATTTATTTCTTGTTTTTCACTTCAGTTATATTGAAAGTTCAAAGTCATCGTGTTAAAAAAACTTCACTAAACACATATGATGTTTTCTAATCAATGAATAATCATGTTTAATAATCACAATTTCAGTATCATCAAAGTAATTGTGATTGATCTGTGATAAGATTAGTTTTCATGATCATTTTAATTTTTACTGAAACAAAAAAAAAGCTATTTCAATCATGATGATGTGACATTTGTTGGAGTCTGAACCAAACAAACACACTTCAAGGAAAAAAGCTTGGGAACCAGTGTATTAATCGATAGATTAATTGAAATAATTATTCAGATAAATTGTTTCAGAAATACTCGTCAGGTGCAACCCCAGAAACACGGCTTGTGTTTCTGTTAATCTAAAGAAGAAGTGAACAGAAGATTCGTCAGAGGATTTAATGAGTCTTTATTTGAACTCTGATACCTGCAGCCTGAAACACAACAAAGATCCAGGATGAGAGCTCCATCAGCGTCTCTAAAGAACCTCTTAAAGACGTCAGCCATTCACCAGCCTGTGTGTGAGTGTGTGTGTGTGTGTGTGTGTGTGTGTGTGTGTGTGCGTGCGTGTGTGTGTGCGTGCGTGTGCGTGTGTGTGGAGGTCAAGAGGGTCGAGCAGCAGCTTCCAAAATAAAAGCGACAGAAAAAAGAAATGTCAAGTGCTCCAAAGTTTAGACACCATATGGTGTGTGTGTGTGTGTGTGTGTGTGTGTGTGTGTGTGTGTGTGTGTGTGTGTGTGTGTGTGTGTGTGTGTGTGCGTGCGTGCGTGCACACGCACGCATGTGCGTGTGTATGTGGTTGTCTGTTGTTTGGCAGGACTTTCTATTGGACAATGCTGATGAATGTCCTGCTGTCTACACACACACACACACACACACACACACACACACACACACACACACACACATTCAGTAACGCCTTTTCACAGCAGTGTCATGTAAACAAATGATTTTTTAATTTCAGGCATCAGATTGAGTTAAAAATGAACAAAAAATAGTTTAATTAAAACAAGATTAGATAACAAATATATTAAATTAATTGCCAACTATTTTGATAATCGTTTATCAATAATCGTTTCGATAATCATTTTTGGGGGAAAAAAAGTCCAAAGTCTCTAATTTCAGCTTCTTAAATGTGAATATTTTCTGCTTTCTTTCCTCTCTGACAGTAAACTGAATATCTTTGAGTTGTGGACAAAACAAGACATTTGAGGACGTCATCTTGGACTTTAATCAATATTTTTATTGACCAAAGAAACATTACACATTCACCAACTTTTATATGTGCATTAAGGTTTTTTGCGAGTGTGAGCAGTGCTCAGAATATGAACGACTCTGATTTGACTGTATGTAGAACAGTTGAGTTTGTGTCGGTGTGTGTGGAGTCGTCACACCTGTACGATCTGCTGTGTGTGTCTGCAGGAGGAGAAACCATTAAGAGTATTAACCAGCAGTCTGGAGCTCATGTGGAGCTGCAGAGGAACCCTCCCCCCTCCACCGACCCCAACACCCGGGTCTTCACCATCAGAGGCACCGCCCAGCAGATGGACCTGGCCCGCCAGCTCATAGACGACAAGATCGGGGTACGCAAAACAAACGCACCTCAGTACAGTGACACTAACTGAAACCTTGTGCTCGTCAGACAGACCTGCGGCAAACACACCTCCTCATCCAGTTTGAAGTCGTCACAGTCCAGATTTATTAGCTCTGAGTCTGAACCTGAACCTGCTGGTTTGTTTCACTCTGACAAAAAATATGTAGACTTTGTAGAACTGTTTTAATCACTGACTAATGTGTGCTGCAACGTTTTGGTTATTAGTTTGTAATTGCATTATTGCATATTTATCATTTGTAAAGAGTTTAGATTGTACACTGTGGATCAGTGACATCAGTCTGATATCCAGTCGGTATTGATATCTAATACTAATATTGGTTCAAATCTGTGTCAACTCCAGCTTTTATCAAATTGGATTGAAGGAACGATCTCACAGAAACAGATGTGTCGCAAAAAAACACTTGCTAAATAAAAACTGTATGTGGTTTAAAACTAAAGAATTCCACAATTCAGCTCAGTGTCACCAAACTCCATTCAAAAATCATGCAATTTAAGTGACTGAATTTCTGACAAAAACACACCAGGAAACATTTTAACTTCAAACTAACTGAAATCTCACCACTGTACAGTCGATGCATAGAGATGCTATCGATGTTTATATGATGGTGTGAAGTGGCAGCATATTTAAGGTGGAATGATTTAAATGTTTGGACTGATTTAAGGTAGAATGTATTTAACAACATAAATTGTCTCTCTCTGCTCTGCTCTGCTCTGCAGGGTTCAGGTATTATGAGTAACGGAGGTTTTGGCTTCAGCCCCTTCACCCAGGGTCCTGCTACACACCAGAAGTAAGACACACACACACACACACACACACACACACACACACACACACACACACACACACACACACACACACACACACAGTTTGTGATTGATTATTGATGACTGACTGCAGAATTGAAGACCCCAGAGTGGAAATAAACATGAAACAAACATGCAGCAGAGACACATTACAATTCTGTCTGCAGCCAAACAACAAAACATGTTAAAACTTTATTGAAAACTGGCGTTTACAACGTGTCATCGCCCAGTGGATTCCGCACCATCTCCTGCTGGGTTCTGATTGGTTGGTTCGTAGCAGCAGACACACTGTGGGATTCAGGACCAACCAAACATTTGACCTCGTTACTGAGAATCAGAATCAGTCGATATGAAGTGTGTGTTTGTAGATGTTCTGTATGTGTGTGTGGAGTGTGTTTTATTGATCTGTGTGTGTGTCTGTGTGTGTCTGTGAAGCTGTGGCAGTGGTCAGACCTTCCTGACTGGAGTTTGGGGAAACACCTATCAGACCAGCTGGCAGAACCCTGGACAACAAGACCCTGGTAACACACACGCACACACACACACTTATATACTGTACACACACACACATACACACTCTGTCTGTTGATAATCAGGCCTGATCAGACTAACATCTCACAGCTGATCAAAACCAGCTTTATTGATAAGTAGGTTTTTCCATAAAAGGAATGTGTCCTGGTATTTTGTTAAAGTCATGAACCATCAACATAATAATAGACATTTACAACCAACAAATACGGAAGAAATCAGTTTGCTGCAAAGAGCTGCACAGTGTTTAAAACAAAGAGGATGGAAGAGTTCTCAGTTTGTGACACACACACACACATGTAAACACACACACACACACGTAAACACACACTTGGGTTTGACTTCAACAGTTAAGACTCTCTTTGTGTGTGTGTGTTTGTGTGTCTGTGTGTGTGTAGGTCACAGTATGGCTCAGACAGGACAGATGGACTACTCTAAAGCATGGGAGCAGTACTATAAGAAGCTAGGCAAGTCCACACACACACACACACACACACACACACACACACACACACACACACACACACACACACACACAGAGGTGTTTTCATGTTAGAGCAGTGAGATAAGAGTCTCAGGTTCATCTAAAGTGTGTGTGTGTGTGTGTGTGTGTGTGTGTGTGTGTCCCTTCCTGTCTGATCAGTGTGTCGGTGTTTTTGCTCCCATGTTTCATCAGTTGAAGTCAAAGATCTCTGACTCGCACATTAAAGATTTATTTCTCTCAAATGTGTTCTAATCCGTGTCAGTGAGTGTGTTTTCTTTGCCGAGATAATAAATCCATCCTGCAGCCACAATTTCACACACACTTTTTTAGGAATTGTTGCAGCCTAAAATGTTTGGTTTCACAGCAGCTTTTGTGACGCGTGTTGCAGTGTTTTTAGGTGTTTTTTTTTTTTGCAGTGAAGGGAGCATCGGAAAGTTGCAGAAAAAAAAATGCTTTATTTGTAAATGAAGAAGTGCATCTGCAGGATTTTACATACTTTATTATTGACATTTATCAATGTTCAGAAGGGCTGAACGATTTTGAAAAAATACCTGATTGCGATCAGTTTGACTGATATTGCAGTTGTGATATTAGAAGGAATAATAATTTTTACATCATCGTTTTCATTTTCATTGACAAACATATTAAAATGGTTATGATGTGAATTTGGCATTGATCTGTACAAATCAAAGATGTTAAATAACGTCTGTAGAATCTGATGTGTAGAACAGGACGCCTCTGCAGTACAACAATATTTAATTAAAAATGGTATTTTCACAAACATTTTGCCTTTAACAAACATTTCACCTCCTACAGTTTTGCAGTAGAGCATGTTGTGATTTCAATAAAAATTCTAATAATTGTTCAGCCCTAATGTCCAGTACACTTATTTTTTTTTAAATAATTTTGGATGTTTTTACTGAGTTTGAGAGAGACTTTGCCTCCAGGTGCACTTTTATTATTCTGTTCTTCTTTTTTAATGAATTACACAAAACTTATTTTTTTGCAGTTTTCTCTTGGTCCCACAGCTTCATCACAAAAAAAAGCCTAAAAGCATCACAGTTTTTTAGAAAAGCTGCCGTGAAATCAGACGTTTTTAAGTTGCACCAATCCCGAAAAAGCCTGTTAGATTCAGATTTAATGCTGAACGCTGGAGTGTTTCTGTACATCACAGCAACAAGAACTAGAGAACAGTATAAAGTAAACAGAGGATAAAAACAAGCTAAGAAATAAATAAAAAGGACACATTAAACATTAAAATCAGATTTAAACAGGTTGGTGTTGAGAGCAGCAGGTGATTCCACCTTTAAAAGTCACTTTGTGTTTTATGTGAACTCAGTTTTCCTCTCAGGCCTCTAGAACTGAGTGAATATGTTTAATAAATGTTGTGATTTGTGGTTCAGTGTGAACTCTGTCAGACTGACTGTGTGTTTGTGTCTGTAGGTCAGCAGAACCAGCCTCAGAGCTTGATGACAGACTACAGTAAGGCCTGGGAGGACTACTACAAGAAACAAAGTATGACATCTGTCTGTCTAAATGTACAGTAAATAACAACACACATGAAAATTAAAATGGTTTTATAAACATATTTAATATATTGTTTATATATAATTTCTGTCTTTTTAAATTTCTTACCTGAAAAACATTCAGAAGAGGTGAAAGAACGTCGTCCTCCACCACTAAGGCGGTTGTTTATGTTCGGTCCCTGCAGGAAGTTGTGATGTTGTGTCGCAGCAGTCCTGTGAATTCTGAGTAACGTGGCGAGTTTGTCCAAAACTTTTCCACTAATTTGACTAATCTACGATGCTCCTTGTGAGTGCCGCCAATCAGATCAGTCCCCTGCATAAACGTCATATATGTACGTCTCAGTGAACCGAATCAATGTTTTGATATTTTAGGCCACAACAATCCCAGAAAAGGCCGTGAAAATCCTGGAGGGGCTGAAAGTTGCCTGGGAAACAGATGAGAGGTGTTTCAACTTTCCTTTTCTGATTTTCTCTCAGCGCTCTCATAGCATTGCTTTCAGAGAAACAGCCACTGAACTCCAACAGACAGCAGACGGACACAGTTCGAGACATGCTGGTGAACACAGTGGAGCATTTAGCAGCTAAAGAGTCGGATCTTTCCCTCAGGAGGTGGAGGAGACCAAATACAGAGTTAAAAGAGAGAGAATATTGGACTTGGATTCATCATGACCCATCGCTGACCCAAACCGCTCATACTGGATGACGTTACAGGCAGCCTCACTTTTGCCACGGTGTCTCCAGACTGTTTCATGATTGTCACATGTGCTCATTGTGAACCTGCTGTCATCTGTGAAGAGAACGAGGCGCCAGTGGGGATCCTGACAATTCTGGTGTTCTCTGACAAACGCCAGTCGAGCTGCATGGGGCGGAGCTGTGAGTACGGGTCTCATTAGAGGACGTCGGGCTCTCATAGCCTCATCATTCTCATCACCTCGTCATTTTGTAGGGTTCCAGCTGGCTGCTGGGAGCAGATAGTGGTCACGCTGCTGGGTTGTTGCCCCTCTACGGCCCAGTCCAGTTCTCCCCCTGTAATGGCCCGTCTCCTCCATACTCGTCTTCTTCTCGTGCTGGACTGTATAGATGTGCCATCCTGTGCATCCTGAATGGGCTGCAGGTCCCACCTCACGCTCAGCCAGGAAGGATTAGGAGAGAGAAACAGTCTGCGGCCACCACCTGCAAAACCATTCCCTCTTTTCAGGGTTGTCTTGCTGTTGCCTCTCCTGTCCACCTGCAGGTGAAACTGATTCACAGTCGCTTACACTTTGTAACTGGACAGATCGATATCACACACGTTTACTTGACGTGGTGTTATACTGTGATGAGTACGTGTCCCCTAATTATTTTTAGCAGATGGTGAAAAACAGCAGGTATATCGACATGATAGATGACAGAAATACACTCAGTAACGTGGGAAAAGGAAGCGCAGGGACTCGATCAGTGCAGCGGACTTGAGACGAGTCACCCAGCCAGGCCAGCTTCATGTTTCTGAGAGACGCCACTGTCCAGACTCATGAAGTATCTGTCTTCTCAGAGTCTCCTCAGAGAGAGTTAACCAACTTCTTCATGTTGGTCTGTGTGTCTGCAGGTCAGTCGTCTCAGCAGAGTTCGGTGCCAGACTACACTGCAGCGTTAGCAGAATACTACAGACAGCAGCCCTACCTGTGGAACCCTGCCCAGATACAGGTAACTCACAGGACGCTGGTCAGAAACCTGCAACCTCACCATATTTCCTCAAATAGTGACCAGAACCTTTATTAACCTTGACTGCAGAGGTACCAGGCCTTTTTTTCTAACTCCCTCTGTAGTGTAAGTGTCACATTTAAGATTGAAGCCTCTCTTTCGCTCCAGTTTGTCCTGTTAAAGTTACTGCATTATGCTGTTAATCTAAGCTCAACACTTCCTGTGTTTCAGACCTGCAGTTCACCTGTTGCAGGTTCTGGTTTGTCATATACATCAAAAAGTTCCTGAAACAAGATTTTCTGCTTGTTCAGGAACCACCAGTGAGGAAAAACGGTAAACAATGATGTCATTTCCTGTCTCTTTAGGATCACTAGAGGCTCCTCCCTCACCGGTGAAGGCCTCGGATGGTCGTCGACGGCAACCGAATCGGGGTTTCCTAGCAACGCTCTGCCGCTTCCTCCTTCCTTTTGTAGAGAAAAACTAAGGATTAACTGAAAAATCACGAACTCTTTTCTTTCTGTTTTTTAACCTTACAAAGTTGATATTTTGTCGGGCAGATTTTTTTGGACTAGCCTCTGGTCTCTCCACAGTGTAGACCTGGTTTTTCTTTTTGTTTTGTTTTTTATCAAACTTGAACTTAAAGATGTATCAGTGTGGCTTTGAACAAAAAAAAAAATCCAGTATAATCTATATTTTGTCTAGTTTTATTTTCCAATAAGAAAACGGTATAAGGCTTAGCAGTCTTGAGTAAGAAAATCAGATATTATTATTATTATTATTATTATTTTGTTTATGGTAATGTTTAAAAGCATGCGTCAGATTATGTGTGTTGACTCTCAGTTATTTTTTTTATTTTGGCATAGAAATATTTTAATAGCGTCAGATGGAAATTTAATGTTTTACCGTCAGAGACAAAACTGTTTTTTGTACTAAATTTGTGCTCGCTGGGTCTGTTTGTTCTCGATCTAATTTTTCCTGTTAAGTCGCCATCTTGGAGGTGCAATGACGCGTTTATTGTTTTCTTTTGGTTTGATGATAGTTCTTATATCTGTATCTCTATAGTGATTCTTTAGTTTTTATGATGTAATGATGAATAAATGACGATTTATATTGCGTTGTCTAAAGCCAGATCTCTCTGTGGTCAAACACTTTGTGTCCTCCACAGGATTTAACCTGCAGCCCACACCACGTTTCCCCGCACTTTCATTACAAAAAGTGGGAAAATGACTATTTTCTTACAGAGTGAAACTTTATTATTGTTGTTGTAACTTAGTTCTGCATTTCTACTTTGCTGAGTTGTTTGTAGAAGAAGTGTTAGGAGCTGAACAATGAAGTTATCAATTCTATTAGCAACTTATTAGCTAAACAAGCGTGTTAGCTAAATGCGCAAGTTAGCTAAACGATGTTTGTTAGCAAAATGATGTGTGTTACCTCAACTGTATGCTAGGTGGTGAATGTGGGGGTTGAACTGTTTCTGTTGTCTGTGTGTTTGTTAGCTAACTGTTAGCAGGACGAGTGTGGTGGCTGAACTGACTCTTGTGTTTTATTAGCTGAATGTACAAGTTAACTGAAAGACGTCGCTGTTGTCTGAACAATATGTGGTTGTGTTAGTTTTGCCGTGTGAGCATTGAGTTAGCTTTTACCAAACGTGTGTTAAATTCTTTTGTTAGTTGAATGAATGTGTCTTCTAGCCGTTAGCTAAATGTGCGCGCTCGTAGTGTATTGAGATTGAGAGAAAACTTTGATATTAGCCTTCGAGTTGTAATTCCAAGTCAGAGAGATTGTGAACTTCATACAGCTAAGATATCTCTCACTTTGAAGAAAAATTAAAAGAACAGCAAACCAGTGACAAAGTGGCTCCAAAGAACCGTCACTGGCATTAACAGCTTCATCAATCCTCATATGAACACTAGTATAATCAGTTCTGATAATTAAAAAGAAGCTATGTGCTGTTAGCATCTAATTTTACTAGCTGACAAACTGCCATAACGATGTAAAATGATAAAAGATTTTGCTTAATATCCCTTTATCTGCTGTAACTTCGTGACTAGCAAACATCTTTTGGATAACGTGTCCACGTTCCCTGATTCTCTCCTCTTCACATGACGTGAAATCAGTGTTAGCCGAATGTTCGTTAGCTAAACATTGTGTGTTGTGTGAGCAGGTTTGCAAAACGTAACGTTAATCTGTGCAGTTGCTAAATTTGTGTGTGCTAGTTAGCTGAGCGGCGTGTGCGCTCGTTATGTGTTCAGGTTGGTCTTTGCTTCTCGAACATGAACGTTAGCCGTTGGCCGAGCAGTTTGCCCGACTGTTTTATATGTCTACAAATGTGAAAGGGTTTTTTTTTTGGCTTTTTGTTTGTCAAACTCACCTCCCAGCAGGATTTTGGATCGATTTGTTTGCTCGTTGTTTAGAATTAGAAAACTTGACCCATAAAATCACGTTGACCTTTGTGTATCTTTGTCGAGGTGCGATTCCAGCCTTGTAGCTGTATGTGTGTTAGCATCGTGTGTGTGCTCTGTCTGGTGTGTATTTCTGAGTGTTGTGTGTGTTTGGTAGCTGAACGCTGTGTGTGTGTGTGTGTGTGTGTCGGACCACAGAGAGGTTTGTCTTGCGTTGAGGGAGATCTGGCTGTTGAGTTGAATCTTGAATCAGTGGTTCTGCTTCTTGTATGTGTGACGATGATGATGACGATAATAATAATAATGACGATGATAATAATGAGTTCTCCTGTACAGGGGTCTATTTAAATCTGTTCATCCAGTTCTGAATATTCAGTTTGTCGATAAGATGATATGGTTTGTGTAAATTTCCACTCTCTGGCGGGTGCTCTCCAGTTAAAAATGTACTTTGTTATCCTGTTAAAAATGAGATTGTTTAATTCACATGTTGTGTCTCACCGATTTGCAAAGAGAAGCTGAGTGTGTGTTTTATTCTCAAGACTGCTAGGCTAACTGTCTCTGTCTCTTTTCCTCGTCTTTATGTCTCTTTATGTCTGTCTGGACGCCGCCGTGTTAAAAAGTTGGCGGGATTTTTTTTTTTTTTTCAACGCGTCTGTAATCGGACCATGTGATCACAGCGTTATCTTCTCAGGCGTGTTGAACCGTCCCGCAGCTTGTTAGCGCCGCGGCTCCGGGGCGAGGAGAGAGCTGTAGTGAGGGGGTTTTACTCCCCGAAAAAAAAAAAAAGATTTAAATACGCCGGAGTGGACGGCGGCCCGGCGTCCGGCTTGGTATCGTCCCAGAAGCCGGACCGGATGCGACCTGAGCCGTCCGCTCCGGTTTAGATCTTCCCAGTCCCACCCCCTGGTCCTGCAGGGGGGACGGGGAGCTTTTTGGTTTCATGGTTTCTGTTGTTTTTCTAATGGACACATGTCCTAACTGTAACCTGCAGATTTTTCTATTAGATTCTATTGACAGATAGAGTTGTGTATGAACCCGAGCCACGAGACTGTCGGTGGCCGAGGAAGAGGAAGATGGATGATGATGATGATGATGATGATGATAATTAACATGAGGGCTAATAAACAGGCTCATTCTTTCTGACTGATGTGTTTTTATGTCCTGATCCAGAATCTGTTTCACAAACATGTTTGCTGCACAAACGCTCCAAAATGAACCGCGAACAAAAAAAGTTACTTTAGTAATGTATTCTGATACAGTTACTAATTACCTGTTAAAAATATTGTCAGTAAGTGTCACAATATAAAAGTAATGAAACTTCATTACTTTCCATTACTTTTGGATTACTTCAGTATAAAATAAGGTGAAAATGTTTTTGCCTAATATAAAGTTTTTAGGGCTGCCAATAATGATTACTTTCTCAGTTAATGTTAAATCTGTCATTTTTTATGTTTTTTTGTCTCGTTCTGTCTTTTACGTCTTTTTTTTGTCTTGTTCTATCTTTTTTCTTTTACGTTGTTTTCGTCTTTCTTCTTCTTTCATGTAGTTTTTTTACATTGTTTTTTTTTGAACTTATATGTTGTTTTTGTCTTGTTACATCTTCTTGTTGATGAAAACGACGTAGAAGACGTCTTTTACATCATTTATCTTGTTATGTCTTTTTCATATTTCACGCCATTTTCATCATGTCTTTTACGTCATCTTGCATGTTTTGACACCTTTTTGTGTCTTTTACATTGTTTCCATCTTGTTTTGTCTTTTACTTCCTTTTCGTCTTGTCCTTTGCACCGTTTTTCATCATGTTACATATTTTTTTGTCTTTTATGCCATTTTTTGTCTTGTTTTGACTTTGACATCTTTGTTTTTGCCTCTGGTCTTCTTTTACGTCGTTTTCATCTTATGTGTTTTACGTCGGGTTTTTTGTCTTGTCTTTCTCATTTTTTACACATTTTCATCTTCTTTCATCTTTTACACGTTTTTTTTTTTGGTCTTGTATGTTGTTTCGTCTTGTTGCATCTTATTTTGATTTTCATGTCATTTTTTCCGATTTTTTATTGGCACAGTTGTGTCCTGCCTTACTCTGCCTCTGATGACTTACCATCATATTCTTATCCCAACCAACTTAGCCATCCTAAACCAGTGAAAACTAGCCAGAGTCAGAGCAGGGCGGGGTCATGACTTCACCATCCTGGAAAAAAAAAAAAAAAACATTGCCTGCTGTACATCACAAAATCTTAAACTGAATATTTCATGTTGTGAGGACATAAATCTGTTCACACACTGAGGACTCGCCTTTCCTGTGGAGACAAATGTCCCCACAGTGCAAGTCATTAAATTTTAGGGCAAAGACTTAAGTTAAAGGGACAGTTCACCCCAAAATCATGAATATATATTTTTCTACTGCAGAAAGAAAATGGCTCCTCCATGAAACTGTTCACAGAAAAGTCTTTGGATGATCTTGAGGAACCAGGTCTCGATTTCTGGGAAGAGACGCTGCTGTTGAATTTGTCAAATGTAGTTTTTGTCTCCTTGAGCGCCACAAGCTGAGAGAAGGCAGACATCTCTCCAAAACTCTGCATCTCACACCAAAACTTATCTGCATCAGTTATTCCCAAACAGAGAACAGGAAGGTCACAGCAGATTTTTAAGATGAGTGTATATAAGTGAATTCTGCCTTAATGCACTTTTTTGTCTCATTTATGGAGTAGATTCGTTTATTCTATTTACAATTCAAACTCTTCAGTTAAAAAAAAAGACTTTTACTAACTAGTGATGTTTTGTTGAGACAATTAACTTTTCTTTGTTAGATAAACTTGACTGGGTTTTACAGTTTGCTGTGGAATGTCGATGCATGACAACAAATATAGTACCGGTATTAAAAATAGAAAAAAAGATTATTATTATTATTATTATTATTGTTGTTGTTATTGTTATTGTTATTACCGTTGTTGTTGTTACTAAATTATCTTAACTAAGTTGGCACAACTTTTTAAAAGTCTAAAAGTTTCATTCAAAAGTCTATTGCAATAAGTTACCTTGAAATTTTGAGTCGTTTTGTTTTATTGATGAGGAACTAAAATCAGTGATTTGGCTTTATAACTCAGCTGAACTGCTTTTATTTCTCCTTTATAAAGTATTTAACATGTACATACATATGTCAAGTCAGTTGGTTTGTTAATTTGTTTGTTGGTTAAATATTAATATTAAAATTGTGAAATATTAACGGTGTGAGTTGGGTCGCAGTGGTTTTAAAAAAGTGGATCCCCAGAAAAAAGGTTTGGGAAGCAATGATGGAAATGAAAAGTACAACAGGCCCGGGGGGGAAATGTGTGTTTTTGATTTTGGTGTGAAGTGTCCCTTTAAGGTTGAAAAGAATGTAAGTCGATATAGTGTCTGAAGTGATGGAAACGTGTGTGTGTGTGTGTGTGTGTGTGTGTGTGTGTGTGCTGAGACTGACTCAGGGTCAGTGTGTGTAAGCTGCCGTCGCAGCGTCTCTTCATGTCCTGACATGAAAAGTGGGATTTATCATTTATTTATGTTCCCAGAGCAGAGACAGATGGTCTGAGTGACGGTGTGATGTCATCTGTCATTAAGACATTACTGTAATCACACATACACACACACACACACACACACACACACACACACACCTTCTGACCTCTGGGGATGAATGAAACGTCACTGAGGGAGGAAGAACAGATAAAGAGGTTGATTCCACCGTCGTTCGCTGAGCCTGAAGAATCTGCAGCTTCTAAAAGACATTTGAAAGAACTTTGAGGAACTGGTTCTCCTGAACCCCCCCCCCACCCCACCACCATGAAGCTGATTGGCTGACACACGCTGGCCCTGAGCGCCACACCCTGCAGCTGGATATCATCACAGTCCGACTTCCTCACAAACAGACCCCAGATAAGTTCTATGTCATTTATGTCATTTTTCAACTTGTTACATCTTTCATGTCTTTTCCATCATTTTTGTTTAACATCGTTTTTTTGTCTTGTTATGTCTTTGACATTTGATGTCTTTGTCCTGCCCTACTCTGCCTCTGATTGGCTTACCCTACTATTCTACCTCAACCAATTACCTTCTTCATGTCTAACCCAACCCAAAACTTACCCACCTCAAACCACAAACTGCAGGAATTTATAGATTTCATCATCTACAATCCATAATATGATTCAAAGGTTCAGAGAATCCAGAGAAATCTCTGAAAACCAACACTGAATGTCTGTGACCTTTGACCCCTCAGGCAGCACTGCATTAAAAACTGCATTAAACCCCCACATCATTGTATAAAGGACACTACATGGACTCAGGAACACTGATTACTTGGCTGTCTATTTGTTTGTTTGTTGGTTAATACACAGTTTTGTTAATTGGTTGGTTGGTTGGTTGGTGCCCATGGCATCATGGGTAAGTGTCACATCTGTGAAGGCCCCATGAAAAGCTGATGTATCACAGTGATAAACATGATCCTGAAACAACACAATGACTGGATATTTACAAACCAGTCTGTTAGTTTGATTAGTTTTAAAGGGTTTGTTCAGATTCACTCTATTTTCTAAATACAGTTACTCATTTTATTTTGCCAGAATCTGAAATTGGAACAGAAGGAGATGAAGAAGATGGAGACAGAGAGGAAGACAGACTTTTATTGTGAAAGAGATGGATGATGGAGAGGGAGGATGAAATGAAGGAGAGGAGGAATAAGATGGAGGGATGAAGAGAGAGAGAGAGGAAGGATAATGAGTGATGGAGAAAGACAGGAAACAACAAGAGCTGAGGAGTCTACTGTTACTGGCAGTGTGTGTGTGTGTGTGTGTGTGTGTGTGTGTGTGTGTGTGTGTGTGTGTGTGTGTGTGTGTGTGGTGTACAGCGGTGTGTCAGTGGTCATAAAGTACAGGAAGGAGCTCTGTAAGTACAGATGAACTCTCTCTCTCTGTGTGTGTGTGTGTGTGTGTGTGTGTGTGTGTGTGTGTGTGTGTGTGTGTGTGTGTGTGTGTGTGTGTGTGTGTGTGTGTGTGTGTGTGTGTGTGTGTGTGTAGAGGTCAGAGCTGATTAAAGATTAATGTAATGGTGATCTGGATCGAGTCCAAGTGTTTCCCATGATGCTCTGGGACCAACAGGAGCAATAAACTGTCTGTCTCAGTCAACCACACCGCACTGACAAAAGTCTGTGGACAGCTGAATGACAAACACCCAGTTCATCATGGCAGCAGTTTGATTGGAGGACGTCGTCATGTTGAAACATTTAATTTCACTGGAAGTAAGAAACTCAAACCAGAGCAAACGAGGTGTCCACAGACTTTTGGCCATTTATTATATTTTTCTCTGCCAGCAGCATTTTAATAAATATCATCCTGGAGACTTTATCTGTCCGACAGAACACGTTTCCTGATGCTAATTAGCTGTACAGGATTTTAACTTGGCTGTTTGGTTGTTTGGTTGTTTGGTTGGTTGGTTGGTTGGTTTGTGGGTTGGTTAATGGGCTGGGGTGGGTTGGTTGGTTAGTTGATGTTGGTTGGTTAGTTGGTGTTGGTTGGTGGTTCAGGTGTGTGGTTATTTGGTTGATTGGTTTGTTCATTGTTTGGTCTTTTGATTGTTTGCTTTTTTGGTGGTGGTTGATTGGTTGGTTAATTGGTTGGTTTCTGGATTGAACAACATATTTCCTCCAATCAGTGCACAACAGTGTGCAGCAGGCTTTGAAATATGTTTTCTATCATATATCACCGGCTGCTGTTGCTGTCTGATGATGACCCAGTGGATCCAGTTTGACTGAGGTCACGACTGATTTATCTTCAGATTCATTAGTCACATCTTTAATTAACTCAGTCATTCAAAAGCAGATCTGTTTCTTCCATCCATGGTTCTAACAGTAACTTCAGTATTTTTACTCTAAACTCTACAGTGGTGGGGTTCTTAGTACTTTTACTGCAGTAAATGATCTGAATACTTCCTGCACCACTGCTCTCTCTCTCTCTCTCTCTCTCTCTCTCTCTCTCTCTCTCTCTCTCTCTCTCTGTTCAGACATTTAATCAACCTGTCAATCAAACTCGTCATCAATTAGTGCAGCTCCATTAGAGCTGATCAGTCTGAGTGATTGATTAACTCACTGACTGGTTTAACACCAGTACTACCAGTGCTGGATAGAAACAGTTCATCTGTTTTCAACACAGAACCTCAAAAATCAAGAAATACATCTTCAACCAGAAACACTAAACTAACTTCTGTTTGATTTATTTTCAAGAAGATATATTTGATTGATACTGATATTGATATTGTTGTGAAGTGTTTGGGATTTGTCTGGATGGATGATGACATCATAGTGGAAAATATTTTTATTCAAATCTGAAGTTACAACATTCATATATTTTGTAGCTATAAAATAAAGGATGTCCTTCACTAATAGATTAATTTTCAAACTCAAAGAGACTTTTGGCACAATGATAATGACACAGAATTATTGTACATTGTTAATTAATTGGTCAGTTGGTTGGTTGTTTCTTCAGGTAGTTGGTGGCTTCATGGATTGGTTGGTTGGTTTGTTTGTTTGTTTGTTTGTTGGGTTGGTTGACTGATTGGTGGGATGGATGGCTGTTTGGTTTGTTGTCTGTTTGTTTGTTTGTTTGTTTGTTTGTTGGGTTGGTTGACTGATTGGTGGGATGGATGGCTGTTTGGTTTGTTGTCTGTTTGTTTGTTTGTTTGTTTGTTGGGTTGGTTGACTGATTGGTGGGATGGATGGCTGTTTGGTTTGTTGTCTGTTTGTTTGTTTGTTTGTTTGGTTGGTTGGTTGGTTGTTCTTTGTTTGGTTGTTGGTTTTGTTGGTTGGTTGGTTGGTGGTTTTGTTGGTTGATTGGTTGGTGATTTTGTTGATTGGTTGGTTGGTGGTTTGGTTGGTTGGTTGGTGATTTTGTTGGTGGTTTGGTTGGTTGGTTGGTTGGTTGGTGGTTTCATTGGTAAGTTGGTTGGTTGGTGGTTTTGTTGGTTGGTTGGTTGGTGGTTTTGTTGGTTGGTCGGTTGGTTGGTTGGAGTTATGGGTGAAAGGGTTGAATAGGATTCAAACATGTTCTATTGATTCTGCACTTCAGCTCGTTCAGTTTAAAGTCATCAGCTGCGCTTTTCCACGACCAAGCTGTTTCTGGTGTGACATTCTGGTTTGACAGTTAATCCCTGGAGGTCTTTTGTGATTCTGTGTTGCTCTGACTTTTCTTCCCTCTGTGTGATAACAAGCTCTCATGTTTGAGACAGTGGAGATCTGTTTCCCCTCACTGCTTAAATAATGTCTAAATATAATGGTTTCTTGTCTGTATCCTGAAGAGATTCCATGTTGTCTGTCCAGTGCCCATCCCAGGTTTCTTAAGATCTGGGGATCTTTTATTGGTCACATTAGGAGGGAGATGTGTCATACTGGGACTTAATCACTCTGGACTGCTCTGCTCTGTGCTTTGACCTGTCAGCTTTTTATTTTTTCTGGATTTCTTCAACCTCACTCTGTCTTAGCAGCATGGACTGTGTTTGCAGACATTTCAGTCCTTGTGTAGACTGATGTGAATGTGCACCTTTTTCATGCTTGTTTGCTCTGCTTTGTCTTGCATATTTGTCTATTTTTGTTCTCTGTCTCAGGGGAGAAAGAAACATTTTCATAAATGAAATATGTTTTTAAAAGAGGAATGTTTCAATCTCTGCAAATAACAAAGTGAACAAATAGCATTTATTATAGATTCATTAACCAGCTCCAAACAATATCACCTGACAATATTTTGAAAAACAAGAAAAGGACATCAGTAACAGTATGAAGATGAATAATAAACAGTCTGCGAGCGGCACATAAAGACTCTTCTAACAGTGTTTGGTTTATGTTGGTTATGTGGCTGAAGTCCCCAAATTCAATTGATCAGACTGAGTTTTGTGTTTTCTGGCATAAATTTTAATATTTCTAGATCTGATTGTACAAAAACAAAATTATAATTTCTCCCTCATTTACATTCGGTGTCCCACTGAATAAACCTCTGATGATTTAACAGCCTGAGATAAACATGAATATAATCTCTTTAATACTTTTGTCCCTGCAGGTTTTTAAACTACTTTCACACATTCATAAATACTGAACATATCAGCTGTTTGTGTTGATAAATTAAACATTTCTTGTATTTGAACTCTGTGAGCTCCAGCAGGTGAATCTGCAGCCTGATGATGACGATGATGAAGAGCAGTGAGAAAACGGCATCAAGCTGTTGAAAAAATAAAGAAAGAAGAAGAGGAGGGAGCGTTTGATTTGTACAGCCAAGCAGCTGACAGCTTGTCTCCTGATGATCATTAAAAGGCTTTTTAAAGGAGGATTATCAGCATGAATACTGATGAGGCCGCAGCACTCCTTAATCACGTTAACCTCACAATATTACTGCGCCATTTGGGCTCATTCCCACCACCTCCTGCACCTCCTCCTCCTCCTCCCCTCTGCTTTTTCTTCCCCATCCACCTCCTCTCCATCCTCATCCATCCACCAGACTCTCCTCTCCTCTCCTCTCCTCTCCTCTCCTCTCCTCTCCTCTCCTCTCCTCTCCTCTCCTCTCCTCTCCTCTCCTCTCCTCTCCTCTCTTGTCTTTACGCGTGCCAGTCACCTGCCGCTGACTTCCCGTCGTCTTTTCGGTCCTAAGTGTTTTCTGATTGGCTGTGTGGACACAGGGACACACTCACTGAGGCTTTTTGTTGTCCAAAGCTCATTAAAGCGTGTCCTCCTTCAATAAAGACGCGCCTCTCCATTAATAAACTCCCGCTCGGCCCGCGTGCGTGGCGGCTGCAGCCAAACTCTCCTCTAAAATAAAAGAAAGAAAAGAAAATCCAGCGTTCATTGAGTCAAATCCATTGAGAAACATTTGCAGATCTGCCATTATTCCAGGATTTTCCCTCCTTTCTTCTCCTCTGTCTCGTGGGACAAAAGCGCGCAGCCTCCGTGTTTTGGCACCGAGCCGTTACGCACGGAGCTCCGGGGAGCGCGGCGGGGGAGAGCGCGGGGTGAGGCCGCCGGAGGAGTACAGAGAGCCGGCTGCAGGTCTCACCGAGCCCCCTAAAGCTGCTGGATCCGGAGGAGGGAGGGAAGACTGCAGCTGAGGAGAAAAAACACGTTTAAATTCATCCAAAAATGAATTATGCGTTTTAAATACGGACAGATTTTAAAGATAATAACCATATTGTTTGTTTGTTTATTTTCTTTGTTTAAACGTAGAAAATGTTAAAGGACAGAGTAAATAACAATCACAAAGAATATGGAGTGTTGTAGAAAGAAAGAAAGTTAATTTTGTGAAAATGAAACAACATAAAAAAATACCATTAATATTTGATATATTATACCTGCAAATCTGGAGACATTTACAGGTAAAGGAGGATCTTTCTTTCTTTCTTTCTTTCTTTCTTCAGTCTGCAAAAATCCCCAATCATAAAAAACAAACTTTTTACATGAAACATAAAACATATAATTTCAGAATCATAGATTTGTATTTTTATTTTTGCCACGGTTTTCTCAGATAACTTCTCTCAGCTCTGTGTGACTCTGGCTTTCATTTTCTTTTATTTTGTGAATTTTTCTTTTATTTTATTTCATTTCATTTCATTTCATTTCATTTCCAACACGTTCACTTCATTCTGTTTTATTCTTTGTCTCAAAAAAAGTAGAAACTCATCATTTCTGAATGGAACCAGATTAAATTCATCCTGATGTTTCAACTGACAGACTGACGACAATACAAGAAGTGTGTGTGTGTGTGTGTGTGTGTGTGTGTGTGTGTGTGTGTGTGTGTGTGTGTGTGTGTTGCACTCACGAGTGTCGACAATAAATGTTTAAAAGCTCATAAATACAGATCAGAGTGAAAGAGAGAATAATAATCCTGTAGAGAGACGGCGGGGGAGGAGGAGGAGGAGGGTGAATGGAGGGATGAAGAAAGCAGCTGTTGTCTTGGTAATCTGTCCTCTAATCTGTTTTCCTGCTCTGTCACTCACACTGCTGCTGCTGCTGCACACCTCCTCCTCCTCCTCCTCCTCCTCCTCCTCCTCCTCCTCCTCTTCCTCCTCCTGGTCTCACATTCCACCGCTGAACATTTGACTTAAAATGCTTTTAAAATATTCTTCAAAAATAGAAAAAATAAACAACAGATGTATTAATTCATATAATATTTACACAATCAGTAATAAATCTGCATTCTGGGGCCAAATACACACATTCAGAAGGTGTAAATATCCAAACTCACATTTATCTTATGTTGAATCAACAAAGATAAAATGTTTAAAAGGTAAAAAGATAAAAGTTTAAAAGGTAAAAAGATAAAAAGGCAGCACACACAGATCTTCAGGACAAAGTTGACTAATCTCAGTTTCACCAGTTTATTCTGGTCATGATGTCAACAAATAAACTGAAATTCAGTTCAGTTCAGACATTATTTTTCCCAAATGATGGAAACTTGACCTGCAGTCGCACAAAAACAACAAGATCGAAGACAGAAAAAGCAGAAATGTTGTACAGAAAACAGAAACACACAGAGAACTCGTGCAGATTCAACAGGGTTATTTCACAGAGGATGAAGGCTGGTTTTAGTCTTGATGCACGTCTTTAAATCTACAGCCTGATGGAGGAGTTTAGTGTTCGAGTCTGATGTGAAGCTGATCTTCATCTTTACATCATGACTCAGGTGTTTTTTTTTTATCCCTGATGTTCAGGTTCAGGTTCAGTACAGATCGGTGTGTAAAAAAAACAACTTGTTTACTGCAGTAAAAGTGAAAAAGGCTCTGAAATGTCCTCAAAGTGTAAAAGTAATTAGTCCTCTGAAGGACGTTTCTACTGACTTCACCTTTTCTTCACCAGAGTCTTCCTCTCTGTCTTCTTCACGTAGTTTTTATTGTTTTAATGTTTCTGTTATCTTGTTAGTTTTCCTTCTTTATGTCTGTCTTTGTATCTTTTTGGTCTTTGAATGTTGTTTTACATTGTTTTGTGTTTTTTTTGTTTTTTTTTTGTCTTTTTTGTCTTGTTACATTTTAATTCATCTTGTTGGTCATGTTACGTCTTTTTTGTCTTTTTACATCTTTTACTCCATTTTTTTGTTTACTTACTTCTTTTTACGTTGTTTTTTTTATCTTGTTACGTCTCCTTTGTCTGTTACGTCTTTTATGTTTTTTGGTTTTTTTTTGCCATGTTGTGTCTTTTTTGTCTAGTTACGTGTTTTTGTCTTTTGACATCTTTTCATCTTTTTATGTCTTTCTTGTCTTATGACATTTATCATTTTGTTGTTATGACTATCTAATTGATATGTGATACACTGATGGACACAACAAGAAATCATCTTTTCTATTTATTATTGTCTCCTTAGGTTTAGAAAATGTAAGTACAGTAGAAAGTTTAGATGTTTGAGGTCAAATGTAGGAATGAAAGCAACAAGTTGTCATAGAAATAAAAACTCAAGTAAAGTAAAATACAGAAGTATTCATTACTTCCCAGCAGGCAGTCATAGAGGAAGTGAGAAGATGTTCAATAAATGATTTTTTACCTGAACAACTCTGAAGTCACACAATAACACAGACAAACTAAAAGATGGCGGCAGCAGCAGACCAACAACTCCTGTGTTCTGTGAGCTAAAACTGCAGTTTTTTGTTGGTGGAGGTCGGTTGATCTGCAGAGAGACGCATCATATCATTTTTCTTTTTGACTTTATTGGACGTTGACTCCTGCAGAGAGAAAACAAACTCACCTCAATTCAAACTCAGCTTTATTTATGAAGCATCTTTCAACCTGCGGACCAAAGTATGGCAGGGCGGTGTGGCCTAAAAGGTGTTAATAACTGTTTAATAAAGGTTTAATTAATCTTAACTAACATTGTTAACAAGTTTTATATAGGTGCTTAAAACTGTCTTATCATCTAACAACAAACATGCTTATTATGCTGTTATTAACACTTATGTAGTCTTAGTGGTACATAATAATGTTAATAAGCATCTTATGAAGGCCTTAATACAAATAACTAATGTTATTACAGGCACCTTTATATAAGGTTTTACTGAAATGAGTTGTAATCCAAAATTTAAATATTGAAATTGAAGTTTTTGTTCACTGATATTGGCTTTGAACTGGATGTGTTTATGTTCAGACATTTGTAACAAAAATTATACAATTTAGAATCAATTCAAGATTGATAATCGATTAATCCAGAAAATGATTAACAGATCAATCAACAATGAAATTGTTGTAATTGTTGCAGGTTTGTAATAAACTTGATTCAGATTCTACATAAACTTATTATAGCAGGTACTTAGCACTGTTAACAAGTTTCCTGTCACGATGCTTATAAATGTCTTATTGTCTATCGATACACGTTTATTATGCTGTTATTAGCACTCGTTAATTGTTATTACATATATTAATGTTAATAAGCATTTTATAAGGGGGTAGTTAACTAATACATGTTACAGACACCTTACTGTAGTGTTTTTTTTATATTAATAAAATAATCTAAATTTTACTTTTAGATGCTGATTATTATGCACATGAGAGCCTAAATCACAGAGTTCAGTTTCCAGCATACTGAGCTGTTCACCTGTGGACACCTGTGGACACCTGTGGACACCTGGACAGGGACCATCAGAGAGGACATGCTGCTTCTTTGAAGTGGGAGATCTGAGCAGGAAAATGATTTTATTTCTGTAAAAATGTCTTGTTTTTTTTTTCTTTCTTTCTTTCTCAGAGACCACAGACAGGAGCAGGTCTCTAACTGTCCTCTTGTTGTCTCATTGAGTCCTAATTGAGTGTCTCTACGGTGTCACGAGCCAGAGCTGTGAACGAGCCAACAGCGCGTGCAGACACACACACACACACACACACACACACACACACACACACTCCTCCCTCCTCTTATAGAGATGTTGGAGGAGGTGATCACAGAGTCTCATTACAGAGTGGATGTAGACTCACACACACACACACACACACTCAGCAGCTCCTCTCACTCCTGTTAAAACTCTTTCATTTTAACTTGATTTAAACCACAGAAGAAGAAACAGTCTGCAGACACGTTAAAGACACCGTTTGCTTCTTGTTTTAACAGAAGAAGAAGAAGAAGAAACAGGTGGAGGCTTGATTCCTGCAGGACTCTGTGAGCTTCTGGGATCTTTTTCAAACTCCGGTCCAGCTGACCCCGGTCCTCTGCTCCCCTCTCTCCCCCGCCATGGGCTCGGTGCTGCCCGGCTCCTCTCTGGGCCTGAAGCCGGCCTTCAAGCCGCAGCAGCCGCTCTCTCTCGCGGACATCATCACGTCAGACATCCTGCACAGCTTCCTGTACGGCCGCTGGAGGCACGTGCTGGGCGAGCAGCACCACCCGCACCACCCGCACCACCACCCGCAGCACGAGGAGCGCACCGCGCCGCCCAGCGCGAGCCCCAAGACAGCGTTCACCGCGGAGGTGCTCGCGCAGTCCTTCTCCGGAGGTCAGTGACGACACACATCAATTAATCAATGAAATCTAATTTAAACTTCTAAAAGTTCAAATAAAATCATTTAATATAAAAGTGAATGTTTCAATTTAAAAAGGGTGAAAAGAAAAGACAAGTTTATCAATACAGCTAAACATCTTGATCGATATTCAATATTTGATCCTAATTGATCATTAAATGTAAACACTCAGCTGATATTTTCATTTTAAACTTTTCTTTCACAACATTTCAGAGGAAATTTTATTTTTATTTGACAGTTTCTGTTTCCGCTTTTATTAAGACTTCGCACACATGAACCTTTTCTTTTAATACTTGAATCACATTTTATTGATTTTACTTTAATGAAGTAGAATTTTAGATGCAGGAGTTTAACGTGAAGTAAAAGTAAAACATTTTTCTTTCATCGCTGATCAATATGCGTTTGTTTGATTTTGGTCCATAAAAATTCAGATACTCTCCTTTATTTTGACGTAAAACTTTAATTAACTGCACCTTTAATTAAGAGATAAATTGATTCTGTTACGTTACCAGACTATCGATAAATTGCGTCAGTTTTAGAAGTGAAGTGGCTTTTATTTTGATCCAACTTGTGATTCAAGGAATCAATCAAAGTGATCTGCTTATTTAAGACGATGCTTTTGCATTTTTGGCGAATTCTTCTCTAAAGATAAAAATGTCTAAAATGAGTTTAATCTGCCACAAACTTGAGTTAATTATTGCTCATTAATTACAATATAACGATCAGCCTTATCAATAACCGATCAAACTGTTTGACCGCCATGAACTGATGTGATCAGATTCTTTCCAGCTGCGCGCAACCGAATCGAAAATCTTACAATTAATCAATCAATTAATTATCCAGCCGCCTGTTGATCGTTAATTAATTCATAAAATCGTCTGGAGTTCTTGTTGATGTTTCTGTTTATTTTCGAGCGCACATCGTCAGAGACGATAAAAAATGGAATGCGGCCTTTTCTCCGTCTGTTATTTTATATTTTAATTCACTGATCTTTTTGAATTCGTTCGTGTTTGGTGTAAATTTCGTTGTGAACAGTTTCCGTGGATCCGTGACGGGTTGAACCCGCTGCTCTCTTCCTCCCGTTTCATTTTTAACGGATTATTTCTGGATTATTTCGCTCCGCAGCAGGAACTTTTAAAGCCGTGAATTTTTTTTTCTCTGAATGAACGATCCTCCCGGTGGTTTATGAGTTTTCTCTTTTCTTCTTCGCTGGTTTTAAATGTGGATAATCTGCAGCACTTTTTTTTTTTTTTTTTTATCTTCAATCTCTTTTCTCCTAAATGTCACAAACTGTTTCACGCTTCATCCCGAGCGAGAAAAACACGCAGAGGCTTTTCTGTTTCTCTTCTCTGTTTTATTTTATTCAACTTTTATTCCATGTTTCATGTTTATCCTGTTTATCTCTTCTTCTTCTTCTTCTTCTTCTTCTTCTTCTTCTTCTTCTTCTTCTTCTTCTTCGTCACACATCAGATCTTTTTGTTTAATATGATGAAGTCGTCGTTGCGGGAGGTGGCGACATGATGCGGGCTGGTGGGTATGTGATGAACCAGTGATGCAGAAAAACAGCATTTAACCTCTTTTTTCTCTCCGCCAAAACTCACTTTCCTGCTGCTTTCACTGTTTGTGGGGAAACTTGAGCTTCTTAGAAACACAAACATCATGTTCTTGATCAATAAAACTCACAGAACATGGCTGTTAAATCTGCAAAAATCTGAACGGAGTTCAGAGATTTAATTTACCATATTTTAATTCTCCAATTTCAGTCATGAACGTTTAGGGTTTTTTTTTTAAGAGAACCAAAGGATGTTGGATTTGTTTAAAAAGTGAAACTCAATAAATGTATTTTGACTTTCTTTGTGTTCAGAGGTGCAGAAGTTGTCCAGTCTGGTTTTACCCAGTGAGGTGATCATCGCTCAGAGTTCAGTCCCAGGTAAATTCTTCTTCTCTGTATTTATGACGCATCATGTTTGTTTGTTATGTTGCTCGATTGGTCTTTTTTTTTTATTGAGCATTAAAATTACAACCAAGATATTATAAATACAGTCAGGAATGATCAGGTATGATAAATGTTTTCTGTCATTTTGTAATGAAACTGAGTTGTTCGATTGTGTAACTGCACTGTTTCTCAGTCTGTAAATGCTCTGATGTGGATCAGAGTTCGTTGATATACTTAAGATAAATATAAAATAAATAATATTTGCATTAATAACTTTCAGTTTGATACCTGGCTTGGATCCAGCCGACATGATGAAGCAGTTTTCTCTTCGGTGTCGGTCAGAGATCAGAACTGAAGGAGACAGTGTGTGTGTGTGTGTGTGTGTGTGTGTGTGTGTGTGTGTGTGTGTGTGTGTGTGTGTGTGTGTGTGTGTGTGCGTGTGTAGTTTTTACACAGTAAAGCTGAATGCATATTTGCAGCAGGTGTGTGTGTGATGTTCATATCAGTGTCTCTGTGTGTGTTTGCTGTTTTCCAGGTGAAGGTTTAGGTATTTTCTCTAAAACGTGGATTAAAGCAGGAACAGAGATGGGACCGTTCACCGGACGCCTCATCTCACCTGAACACATCGACCTGTACAAGAACAACAACCTCATGTGGGAGGTAAACAAATGTAAACTAATTAACTAACTAACTAACTAAGTAAGTAACTAACTAACTAATGTAAGTATCTGTACAACTCTAGCTTAGTTTCTGTTAGCCGGCTATGATGCTAACAGATCAACCAGCTAACTGACTGACTGTTTGGACTAAGTGGTTTATGGCTAGCTAACAGATTTGGAAAAACTGACTATTAACTAACTATGAACTGATCCTCTAACTTACTAACTTAATATTAGTGACCTCTGCCCTTCATACTAGTCAGTAAGATAACGACATCTGATTTTTTTTTGTTTATGAAGTTATTTCTATTTGAACCAAAACTAAACTAACTATCTGAACTCCTGGGTAATAAAACAAAGACCAGAGGTCAGCTAATAAATATAAGTGGATATGAAGACATGTCTCCTGCTGTCTGTCGTCCCTCAGGTGTTTAATGAGGACGGGACAGTCAGGTACTTCATTGATGCGAGTCAGGAGGACCAGAGGAGCTGGATGACCTACATCAAGTGTGCGAGGAACGAGCAGGAGCAGAACCTGGAGGTGGTCCAGATCGGCAGCAGCATCTTCTACAAGGCAGTGGAGGTCAGTGAACGCATCACGTCTGTCAGCTTTAGAGGACATCAGCTGCACTTCTTCCAAACAGGACAGGAACATAAACGTGTCGTCCTGCTGTCGTCTTTTTAACAACTTAGATCGATTATTAATCAACAGTTATATTAATCAACAACTATTCTGATAACTCAATCATCTTTTTGAGTCAATTTTTTTTAAATTAAAAAAGTCAAAATTCTCTGATTTCAGTTTCTTAAATGTGAATGTTTTCTGGTTTCTTTCCTCCTCTCTGACAGTAAACTGAATATATTTGAGTTGAGGACAAAACAAGACATTTGAGGATCAATAATCAACATTTTCTGGTGTTTTATGGACAAAACAACTTATTGATTGATCATGAAAATAAAGAACAGATTAATCAATAATAAAGAAAAAAAATCATTGCAGGAAAAACTTGAAAAATTGGTCCAAACATACAATTTTTCAATAATAAGAAAATATCTCAATTCTATGATTTGATTCTGGCTTCTTTATTCCTCTCTGTGACTCTCAGCAAACTGAATATTACTAAATGATCAAGACATTAATCAATAATGGAAATCAGATTTTATAATATTAATGTCTTCAGATTAGGCTGCAACTAACAATAATTTTCATAATGGATTATTTGTTTAGTCTGTAAAATGTTTAAAAAAGAAAAAAGGGAAAAAGTTTGTCTTCATGTTTCTTCTTTTGTCCAACCAAAAGTCCAAAACCCAACGACTCTTTATTGTCAGAAATGAAAAAGAAAAGCAACAAATCCTCAAATTTAAGAAGCTGCAGCCAGATGTTTGATATTTTTGACTAAAAAATGACTGAAATTATTAATCGATTATTAAATTAAGTTAATTTTCTTTCAATGGACTAACTGTTCTATATAAATCCTATTATTTATTTTTTGACATTTATCTTTGTAGGCAGCAAATTTAAACCAAAGAAAGGTGAAAATTAAATATAAATCCATCATATTGAGAACTTTTAGACAACAACAACAACAAAACATAAATAAAGCAGAATGAAGTGGGTAAAAAATAATCCCAAATTTCAAAGTTTAAATCACTCATGTCAGACTGAAGAACAGACTTTAAAAAGATGCAATAATCATAAAGAAGAAGAGTCATGAGGAGGAGTTCAGGAGTGTGTCGCCCTCTGCTGGCTGAGTGAGGAACAAACCAGCTCCAGTTTCCTCTTCTCTCTCACCTGAACTACACGACTATATAAAGAGGCTGATGATTCATATATACACTGATTATAAACACAGATGACAGACTGTGAGACGGACGCGTCAGTGAACGATGCAGACTTGTCTTCATGCCCTTCAGACAGATGTTGATCCTCCATGTTTCTCTCCTCAGACGATCCCTCCAGACCAGGAGCTCCTCGTCTGGTACGGAAACTCCCACAACACCTTCCTGGGAATCCCTGGAATTCCTGGAGGAGACGACGAGCAGAGCAAGAAGACCAAGAGCGGTAAAGATTATTGATTACTGATCTGTTGTCCACAAATCTGAAACTGCAGCAAAATCTGTGACCCTGAAGAAATGACCAGAAACAGAGCTGAGAGGGACGTGAACACATCCAAGAAGAATAAAACATGAAGTGTGTACATTTTAGATATTTATTTTAAATTTAGTCTGTTAAATCAACTGTGATATCAGGCGTTGATATACACATAATACTTTTTATTTGTTAAAGCATTTCTGATAATAAAATAATAATATTAATAATTATATATTTTATTTATAAAGCATCTTTTAAACCACAGTTACAAAGTGCTTTGCAACAGCAAAATAAAAACATAATCCAATAAAGACAATAAAATAAAAGCATTATAATAAAAACATAAAAGTAAAAGTGAACAAAATAAAGATTATGATAAGTCATTAAATATAATAAAACAACAGAACAGATTATAGGACATTATGGGCCTTAAAAATGAAAAATGAAATCTTTAATACTGTTGTAAAACATACAGGTAATCAATGTCATCCAGTTAAAACTGGGGTTATATGTTTGTAATATGTTGTTAGAATTAATGAGTCTAGCAATAATTTTCTAAATGAAGAAAAATATAGAAAAACACCAGATTTGTCCTTTAACAATTATTAGGAACTAAATCCGCTCTAAACTTGTCTGAATCATTTCTCCTCCTCTTCCTCCTCCAGATGAGTTCCACACCTGTGAAGGCTCCTCTTCTTCCTCCTCCTCCTCCTCCTCTTCCTCCTCCTCTTCCTCCAGTCTGGGTCGGATGCGTTGCGTCATCTGTCACCGTGGCTTCAACTCCCGCAGCAACCTGCGCTCGCACATGCGCATCCACACGCTGGACAAACCGTTCGTCTGCCGCTTCTGCAACCGCCGCTTCAGCCAGTCGTCCACGCTGAGGAACCACGTGAGGCTGCACACCGGCGAGCGTCCCTACAAGTGCCACGTCTGCCAGTCCGCGTACTCGCAGCTGGCCGGCCTGCGGGCGCACCAGAAGAGCGCCCGGCACCGGCCCACCGGAGACAGCAGCGGGGCCGCGGGGGGAAGCGTGGTGGTCCACGCCGCTCACTCGCCTCCTCCTCCTCACCCGCCACAGCTGACCGCCATGCCTCACCCTGCATCACTGGTTCATCACATACCCACCATGGTGCTGTGAGGACAGACACACACACAGACACACAGACGCCAAAACACAGACAGACACGTCTCTAACCTAAAAATAAACTAATATAAAGTAAAAAGACTCCCACGCAGTCCTCTGCACCTGCAATCCAAGATTTTATTAACAACATTTCAGCAATTTTTAAAATCAACCTGACAAAGTTTAAAGGTGGGATGTGCTGTTCTAATCCAAAACAATATTTAATCAAATTCAGCAAACATCTCCTCACTGTTGTCTAGTTGTCTGTGATTCCTCCGTGGGTCGCTGCTGCAGGCAGGCTGAGATGGGAGAGTGAAGAGAAATCCACTTTTTAACCCCAAAAGTTTAAAACCCTGAGCTCCACTCTTGCAGGTAAAGAGGCCCGCAGCTCCTCCGTGGGTCGCTGCTGCAGACAGGTCGAGAAGCAGGAGTGAAGATAAATCTGCTTTTTTTAACCCTAAAAGTTTAAACCGTTCTCTCGCTGGTGAACAGGTCCATGACCCCTCCATGCTTTGCTGCCTCAGACACATTGAGAAGACAGTGTGAAGTTTTTTTTTTTTAAATACAGACTCTGAGCTCTCTTCTTTCTTGTAAGTGGGTCTCTGGGTCTCCTTTGGACCAACTCCTCCGTGGGTTGCTGTCATAGACAAATTGAGAAGCAAGAGTGAAGATAGATCCTTTTGAAACATAAACTCTGAGCTCTCTGTGTTTCTTCCTCCAGAAGCTCGAACATCTGTCCGGCTCTCAGCAGCTGTCTGTTCAAATACTGACTGTCTTTCTCCAGAATGACTCGCCCCGCCTTTAATCCCACCAAAGCATCAGTCCTCTCCTATGCACCTGTCTGCTTTACAGGTATGCAAAAGTTTTCCTCTTTATCTTGAAAATAATCTAAAATATTTGGAGTATTTTTATCCATCATGGAGGAACATGTTGAATTGACCCAGGTAGCAGGTGAATCAGGCTAACGGCAGCTTAGCGCTGAAGCCTTCAGCTGCGTGCTTCAGGATCTCTCTCTCTTGCTGTACATGTCTCAGATTATTTCAGCAAATCAAATAGTCTAGTTGTAGGTAAGGATTAAGAAACATCATCCTGTCATAATGCCGACAGAGGAACCTTTGACCCAGAGTCAGAACCCCAAATCACATCACTTTACTTCAGCTGATTTTGGCAAATCAGTGAAATATGTCAAACCTGAGCCTTAAAGTGGCCACTCATCATCAGTGAGTTCACTTATATTCTTACTGACTGAAAAAAATGTAATACTGAATGTTGGCCAGTAGATTTTCTCCAAACACTTCAAATCAGCAATCAGCAAATTAACTTCAAATGGTTCCAGAGTTTCATTTCCTGTCACGGACGCCATGTTTAGAGTTCTGTTGGACTCAGATCTGGATTACCTGAGTCATAATTTACAAAAAACAAAAAAAAAAAACCTACAACAACTAGACGACTTCTGTGTTTTACACCATCTGAACATCAAATCAATCAGATGGATCAAAAACAAACTGAACACAGACATTTGTACATTATATGCATGCACACACACATTTATTGAACAACACAGACACACACACACACTGACAGTTGTTATAATGCTTCATATAACAGTTGCATGCTGGGACAGTGTTCGCCTGTGACTCGTCAGTATAAATCATGTATCTTTCAGATGATGATGATGTTGTGCTCTGGTTTGCATGCAGGTGGTTCTCTGTTAGTGGTTGTAATGTGTGCGTCGAACACTGGGGGGCGCTGCAGTCTGAGCACCGAGGCTCCTTCACAGGAATCACTGAGCTGCTGGTAGATCGTCCTGTTGGTCAGTTCACACAAACATCCAGCATACACTCAGTCTCATGCTAACAGGTTAGCATACAGGTTAGCATACAGGTTAGCCAACCTGAACCTCAGGTGGTTCTTTCTGTTTCTACGTAGAATCTATATGATTGATCTTTTTTCATCTTAGCTCGCGACCAAAACTAGAAAGTATAATCATGCAGAACTTATTCACCAACTGCAGGTGTGAACGTGTGTGTGTGTGTGTGCACCTTAGCTTATATTTTGTAGAGTAAAATGTAAGTCACACTGTTTTTTTTTTTTTTTGAGTTTTATTTCAACTTTAGCAAACGTTTACTCTCAAATTAATGCTAATAGCCAACAGGAAACTATCTTGGCAGAGCTGACCAATGAGGGAACAGACAGCTGGAGAGTCAAAAATACAGAAAGCTGTTGTAGCCGATTAGCTGTGATGGTTTCTGTTCACTTTTATTGAAGTTCTTCTAACAGAACATAAGATGCTGAAATGTACTGACATGGTTTACTCACAGTTCAGAAAATGACAGTGTGAATTTTTTGTACCATCAGTGACCACACTAGGAAGTTTGTTAGCAAGCTAGCTAACCTGGATAGCTAGCTACGGAGTGCCAACTAACTATTCCTGCTAGTTGCAACAATGTCACCATGCTAACACGCCGTATTTCACAAGGACACAGACATAAACTGCTGCGACACTTTCTGGTGTGAGCAGTTTGACATTAGCTGGTTAGCACCATGTTGACTAAAGCTCAAATTTTACTTTGAACAGTCGTGACATCAGTTTTGCCATCTGTCCATTATGGTAAAAACATTTATAAACTTATTAAAACATAAAAAAGGAAGTGCACAAATGTCCAGTCTTTGCTTCTGTACGTTTCCTTACACCTTGCTAATAGTTTTGTTTCCTCATTTAGAAAGAAAAAAAAAAGTGTTGAGCTCCATGCTAACACTTAGCATAAACTATGTGGAGTAGTGTTAACCCTAAGCACTAACATTTAAGTCTACATTAGCTTGCTGATGGTTGGTGTGATGCTACAACCAGAAAACACAACGTTAGCATCTCACATCAGCATTTTACAAACCACCAAATAATATTTTTAACATCTTGTTTGCACATTATTTTAAAATTTAATTTAATTAGCTACATGCTAACAAGTTAGCAAGAGTGATGTCATCAGATCAGTTTTACTGACCAATCAGTGAATCTACTAAAAGCTCAGCAGACTCCTTTAAAGAAGCTCATTACTTATTAAAATAGAGCCTGAAACATAAAATAATTTTAGTTATTATTGTGTTATGTTTTCTGTCTGTTGTTCTTCAGTTCCGTGTTTTGGTTCTCAGGCAGGTTCAGCTGACGCCTGTTAGAAAATATTAGAATCTACATTTCTAATCTTTGTAAATGTTTTTTCTGATTTCTGTATAAATATGTTGTTAAATAATCAGAGTAGCTGAAGAATCAGTGACTGTAAATAAGCTCCAAACTGTCAAAGAATGTGAATATAAACATGAGATCTGCTTTATGCCCAGAATATAATTCAACTGTCACTTTATCTCTGTATATGTGTATGTATAAGGTCAGATATGACACATGTATCGGTATATGAAGTATGCTATGTTGACTTCTATAGAGGACGATGTATTTGAGCCTATATACTCCCAATAAAGTATTACTGAACCTTTAACCTGCTCAGTCTGTGTCTCAGATAAAAAAAAAAACAGTGGTAACTAAGTATGATCAGGTTGTTGTCAGGCTTCTGCAGAGGCTTGATGACGAGCTGATCATTTGAATCAGGTGTGTTGGAGCAGAAACATCTCAAACATGCAGGAATTACAGGGGTCTCCTGGCAGAGGGAAAAGGGTAAATCCCCTGTTTTTAGTGGCTTTAAAAGAGGTTTAAAAACAGTAGAGGACTCAGGCAGGAAAACTTAACACCACCTGAGATTAAAACATACATGTTTTAACAACATATCACTACCTGACAATAAAACTTAAAAACACAAAAATAAAAATATTTCCCTTAATCGTGTGATATGATGTGTTAACAATAGAAAGCTAGTTTTAAGGGTTCTGCTCAAAATACAAACTTTTCTGCTTCAGTTTCTGCCTTTATGTTTCATTAAACTAATAAAATCATACATTAACCTTTTACAGGATAATGTTGATACATTCACTGTAAAAAACACAAAAACAAAAAACTAACCAGACTTGAGGTGATGATGAAAAACTTGATCACGTCTCCAGCTGCAGGACGCCTCCTCATGTCGAACTGAAGCCCCACCTCTTCCTGTTCACAGATACACACAGAGGACAGCACATGTGATGATCGGAGCAGAGAACAGACACACACACACACACACACACACACACACACACACACACACACACACACACACACACACAGACTGTACCTGGACATGGATCACCTGCTGCTGCTGCTGCTGTGGATTTCAGGTGAGACTCTGCTTTAAACATCATGTCTTATTATTCAGATATGTTTGTTGGATCCTGAACTAAAGGTTTGTGCTGTTTTGTTTGTTCTCTTCTCATTATTTGCTCTTGCTGTATGAATGTGGACATTTGCTGATTTGATTGACTTTTGTTTGGTGAAATTTGGAGCATAAAGCTGCGATATTCAAGTACTTCAGATAGTTAATAGATGAAATATATAAAAGGAGGCAGGAGTTCATTAGTCACTTGTTCCTCCTTCTTTTTGGACACGAGTTATTTATTTCTGCTGAATGTTTGCTATTAAATTCATCTTTTGTTTGCTTTGTTTGTTTTTGTAATATATAATTATATTTTCTTTTAACATGCTTGAAATAAATCATCATCAGTTTAATCTAAAATCTAAAATATAATCTAGTTTGTCAAACTGTGGTACCAGAGGAAAGTCAGAAATACTTTTTGAAAACCAGGTTCTTACAGGTGCTGGAAATCCTTGAAAACACCTGAAGTTTAAAGTTTTTAAGGTTTGAGATGTGCTTGAATTTTGGATTAAGTGTCTGAAATTATAATTCCACGACTTTCATATAAAATTTCTATCTGACAGACAGAGGTGGGAGGTAACTAAGTACAAATACTTCATTACAGTACTTAACTAGAATTTCCAAGTATTTTCACTGTACTTGAGTATATATATTTTTGACATCTTTTTGCTTTTACTAAACACAAGTACCCCTCCCTCCACCCACACACACCCAAAGCAATGAGTCTGATAAAATAAAGAACAAAAAACAGGAAGAGGAACTGAACTGAGGAAATCTTAAGTGACGACACACCAGAGGCTTCATTCAAAAACACAAATGTAAAAAAAAGGTCAACTGTTAAAAGAAACACAATAAAGAAAATACAAATAGATGAACATCGTTACCCCAACCTCAGTGCCTATTATGTCATGATGTCATCAGCGTGAGACGTGTGTGTGTGTTACCTCTCCTAAACCGGTCTTTGAAAATAAACTATTAATCTAAGGGGAAAAAAAACACATATTTGAGTCCACATCTCAGTCTACGGAACTGGAGGCCGCCATGTTGTCTGCAAAGTTGGGATGAAAGGCAGCGGTGTGTGTGTGTGTGTGTGTGTGTGTGTGTGTGTGTGTGTGTGTGTGTGTGTGTGTGTGTGTGTGTACAGGTCTGACTGTATCAGGAGCTTGAAAGTCGTCTTGAGCGAACCAAAACTGCGTGGACGATCAGCGGCGCTCACATCTCATCATCAATGCTGAGGACTGGATCAGGATCAGTGACTGTGGATTAAATCTAAGAGAAATCATCTTCATCAGAGGATGACTCTGTAGTTATAATCAGCATGATGTCTCTGATTTCTCAAGCTTTAAATCGCTCATTCAGATCATTATTGAGGGGTCTAATAAGAGACGTTCAAGATGTGAAATCCAGCCTACAGGTCATCAAAACAAGAATGGAAAAAATCTAAATTCATCATTGTTGATAGAATAGTGGATGAAAAGGGGAAACTTGGGAGAAATCTGAAGAGAAAGTTAGATCAGCTCTGAATCAGGATTCTGCACTGCAGGGGACAAATGTACTTCTTCGAAACTTTCAAAATAGATTTGCCCTTTCAAAACTAAGTTTCAGTGCTTCAAAACATTTATTCCTGACATATGAACACAAGTTTTCAAACTGGAAAACAAAATAAAATCCTTGGAGAACAGAGACAAATTTGAAACTCAAAACTGTAAAAACTTTTTCCAGCCCATCAAACCTTATACAAACTTTCAAAATAAGATTCAATATTACACACATTTGTCTTCAGATTTCAACCTTTCAAAGACAGAGTGTCCAGCTTTCAAAGCTTTTTTTTTTTTTGTTTTAATTTCTGACATATATATTTATATTTATCCCATAGGCATTTGTTCTGTCCACAGCTGTCCTCCAATCAAAATGCTGCTTTATTTATTTTCTGATTTTCTCCTCAGGACTTCATACTGAAGGAAAACCCAACTCAGAAGGTAAATAGTGAAAGAAAAGAGAAATAAAGAAGTTTAGTTTCATATTTTCTTCATTAAAGTCACTTCTTGTCCTGATGACTCTGTTCTGTTCAGAACCTTTCAGGTTGGTGGGAGGAGCCAGTCGCTGTGCAGGAACACTGGAGCTGAACCATCAGGGAGACTGGAGACCAGTGGGTCACCCTGTCTGGACCCTGAAGGAAGGAGCTGTTGTCTGTAAAGATCTGGACTGTGGTTCTGCTGTGTCTGTAGAGCGGAGAGACGAGTCCTCACACAGATCTGTGTGGAGGATCAAACCTGACTGTGTTCAGTCTGGATCTGCTCTGAAGGACTGTGCAACACCAGGTGCCTCTTCTTACATCATGGATCTCACCTGTTCAGGTAAGTCCAACAGTGACATCACACACACACACAGACACACACAGACACACACAGACACACACACACACACACACACACTTTTATCTTCTATTATCTGTCCAGACTCTGTCAGGTTGGTGGATGGGACCAGTCTGTGCTCAGGCAGACTGGAGGTGAAGTCTGACCAGTCTAACCAGTCTGACCAGTGGTGGTCCTCAGTGTGTGAAGATGACTTTGACCAGCAGGATGCAGAGGTGGTCTGTAGGGAGCTGGGCTGTGGGGCTCCTTCAGTCCTCCAGGGGGCGCTCTATGGAGAAGGGGAGGCTCCAATGTGGACCAAAGAGTTCCAGTGTGGAGGCCATGAGTCTGCTCTCCTGGACTGTAGAAGATCAGACTCAGTTAGAAACACCTGCTCACCTGTAGGACTCACCTGTTCAGGTAGAAGAGGAGCTGCAGCTTTGATTTAGTTCATTTCTGTTCTAATGAAACTCTCTTTATTCTTGTCCTGATGACTCTGTTCTGTTCAGAACCTTTCAGGTTGGTGGGAGGAGCCAGTCGCTGTGCAGGAACACTGGAGCTGAACCATCAGGGAGACTGGAGACCAGTGGGTCACCCTGTCTGGACCCTGAAGGAAGGAGCTGTTGTCTGTAAAGATCTGGGCTGTGGTTCTGCTGTGTCTGTAGAGCGGAGAGACGAGTCCTCACACAGATCTGCGTGGTGGATCTGGTCTTACTGTGTTCAGTCTGGATCTGCTCTGAGGGACTGTACAACATCAAGTTCCTCCTCCTCCGTCCTGGATCTCACCTGTTCAGGTAAGTCCCTCAGTGACATCATCTATGACATAATGAATGACAGTAATGGACCCGGGTTGATCGCAGCAGTACTGACTGTGTTTCAGAGTTCAGACGCCTCATTTTAAAATTCAGACAACAACAATTTGCTTAACAAATCTTTTCAAAATGAAAACCTTTGAACGTGTTTCTTTAATGAACTGATGTCAAGTGACTCAGAACACTGAAAGGAAGTGCTTTTCCCAAACGTTCTTCACGGCAGATGAGGTGAGGGCGGAGCTTAAGAGGCTGCAGCCTGAGCAAAAACAGCTGGTCCAGCTAGATCCACAGAGACCTGGACTGGTTCTTGTTTGTGTTTTGGTTATGTGACTATTCAGTTGTCATTTTCATTTTGAACGTCTTTGCGTGCGTCAGAGGAAGCACCGCCTCTCTGCGGAAATCCTGCTGAGTGTGTCACTCTAATGTCACTTTGGAGTTGTGATCATAAAGGTCTTTGTATAGTTGTGTAACATTTATACCCCGATAAGTAAAGAAACAGCTGCAATGTCTGTCTGAGACTGAGAATTGGTTCAGTTGGTCTGCAGTAAGAAGTCATCTGTGTATCGTGATACTTTATGTGTTACTTGATTTCTAATGACATCCTGTCTGGATCCAAAAGGACTGGATCTGATAGTTTGTACACGTGAAAGCTGTTCACAAGATTTACACAATTTAGATTAATACTTTTAATCCATGAGGTGAAGGATGGATCAAATCCAGATTTATCAGGTACCATGAATAAATAATGAACAGAGTCGAGTGGTTAGAAGTTGGAGGAGTAGAGAACATTGAACATCTAACTGCCTCTGTGGTGTGAAGCGTGTTCGGTCAGGATCAGTGATGTCAGGATCAGCTGATGAACTCATGATGGTGTGATATGATGTGATTGATGACTGTCCACGTGTTTGATCAGATCCAACAGTTCTCATCATCAGACTGGTCGTCCTGCCGCTGACTCTGCTGCTGCTGAACACTGCCCTTTATTTCTACTGTAAGGTACTGACACACGTCTGTTGTTCTGAGGACCGACTGAACGAAGAACTCAGTCAGTGTTCATTGAACTGAACAGAGGAGTGAAGTCACATCTGTGTTCTGTCATGTCTCTCCAGGCCAGCAGGGGGCAGAAGCAGGGTGCACAGGAGAACGTTGAGCTGGATTATGTTAACCTGGGTGATCTGGATTATGTTAACCAGGGTGATCTGGATTATGTTAACCAGGGTGATCTGGATTATGTTAACCTGGGTGTTCCTGCAGCTGAAGGAGGGCCGACTGAGGAGGAAGGAGCTCAGAGAGCAGAGCAGCACCTCCAAGGAGCAGGTTAGGATTTTACATTTTTATATATGTTCTCTTTAAACATCAAGACTGGAATCATTCTATTATAACACAATGTTATATACAGAACAGTTTTTTATAATAAATGGTTCATATTATACCAACAGACTGCAAAGCTTAGAATTTCCTTCTATTGTCTGAAGATTTGAGGTCCTTTTTGCTGACTTTAGTCTTTCAGCATAACACACTGTAGCATAAAAGATAATAAATATAAGAGATTTGTACTAATTGAAGAACCTTAACGTATCTTAACTAAGCATGATCAGTTAGATGTTGGGTGGGTTTGAGGTCAGACTCAGTTCTTCTACATCAGACTGAGATACCATCATCAAGGGACAGATGGTGGACTGTAGAGAAATATAAGTATCTCGGGATAACAAGCTTCATTTTAATCATCACACTGAGGCATTATTCAAAAAGGCAAACAGCTAGTGATAGGAAAAGCAGTTTTTGGCATCCTGGACTAGAGTCATCAGAGTTCTACTGTGAAGTTCTACTCTGAACTGAAACAAGGATGAAGGCATGAACAGCTGGTGTTTGTGAAGGAGCTGATAATGTTTTTAGATACAGAAACTGTTTGCACACTGAAAGCTGGATTTCTTACCTTGTTATGTCCACCATGTATATTTTCCTTACACTGACTTGACAAGGAGGGAGAGGGACGGTGGACAGGAGCAGCAGAACATGACAGGGGTCCACAGGGGGACGACAGAGACACATGAATCACATGATGCACTCAGTGTGTGTGATGCATTCAGTGAGGATTCAGCAGCACACAACACTCCTGTCAAAGTTTCAAGTTCCTTATGATCATATTTTACAGATGTAACACTGAGTCTGTCTTAACCGTCTCTCTTCTCTGCTGGTTCAATAACTGCAAGAGAAGAAAAAGTATCTGGGAGGATTTAAGAGCATCTCGGCCTGATGACTTTATTGTACCTAACAGAGTTTGTTGTGTATTTTAGGTGATGAAAGTGTCAAAGAACACAACAGAACAAACAAAAAAGAGAACAAACTTAGCGTGTTAGCTTTCACTGAAGCTAACACGCTAAATAAAGAACAGTTAACAGTTAAGAACATGGATTATAATCAACCAAACCTGTCATCATTAACACAGAAGCCTTCAGGCGTCATCATCTGACATCTGCCTGTATGTTGTGTTGTTGAAGATGTTAGTGAGGAGAGAACAGCAGTATGCAGTTTAACATGAGGAGAACTTCAACAGGTGAAGGAGAAATATTCTGAGAGAATAATTAAAAGTGTCTGTCAGTGGCTTTACTGCTGCTTGTCTGAACTGCCAACTCAGTTGGAACAATATAACTAATTTAAATATATAATATACATATATAAAACATATGCAACATATATACATATATATATATGTATTGTCTTTTGGCGCAAAGCGAGGGATCATCAGACGAACCTGAACTCAACTAAAGGTAAATTCTAACAAATATCCTCAAAATAACATGAATCATCTATCAATAGTGCTGCAGATCGATATCTTCATTACATGTAATTGTGTCCTCCTGTCTAATCACAGTCACCATGGTTTCATTGAGGACAGATTCACTCTGTGTGTTGATGATGTTTTGTCCAGCAGGTGGAGCTCTAACATTAACAGCTGTTTTAATCTGCTGCACGTCAGACCTCGAGAAACTTTACTTTCTCTTTCTATTGTCTTTTGGTGAAAAGCGACGGATCATCAGACGAACATGAACTCAACTAAAGGTAAATTCTAACAATATCCTCAAAATAACATCAATAATCTATCAATAGTGCTGCAGATCGATATCTTCATTAAGATGAGGATGTAGTCGACAGCTTGTAGTTCACTAACTGATCTCCAAACAGTTTTCTGTTCATTTCCTCTTTATTCTGACTGACACTGAGACAATACGTCACAATATTTAATAAATGATTTCTGATATAAATAAATGAGAGATGAGGTGTTCAGGTGTTGGAGGCAGAAATATTCATCAATAATTAACACACGAGTTAAATGAATTATATATTTAGATATTTTTGTCAGAGTGTCCAGCGGATGAATCTGTCTGAAGGTGAGTCTGTAGTTCGTCCTTCAGCTTCACATGGCGCCATTTTAGCAGAAATGAAAAAACAGGAAGAGAAGTTACACAACTATTAATAATCAGAGTTCAACAGACATTTATCTGTAAAACATGTAGTTAAAGTATCTCAGCACTTTGGAAACGATAAGATGATAAAATTATATTTCTTTATAAACACAGATTATGGATCTACATTATAACAGAATTAATTGACTTCATAAATACACATAAATGACAGATTAATGATTCTTTAATCCTTTTGTGTATTTATTTAAAGTCCGCATATATTTTCACTTGTCGTTGGTGTTACCTTAAATATTAAAGTCATTTATGAAATATTATTTTTTCAACACATGTGGTTTGAGTCAGAAGAATCATAAATAATAAGATCATAAAGATAATGTAAACAAAATCTATATTTTATTTTAATTATGTTTGTTAAAAGTGACTGAATGATGTTTGTTTATTTATGCAGACATGTATTTACAATAACAATGAAAATATTTTAAAAACATAAACAAGTAATGATGCAATGTTTTAAATCTGTGAAACAAAATTCAACAGATATAAAATTAAACATTAAACCACATGTTGTTATCATGTTATACTCACTAAATTATACATTTTAATCCATTTATATTATTTTTCTTTGACTAAATCATTTTATAATTTCAGTTCTTCAGTTGAATGTAATTTTTCACACAGACCTCCATGTTATTAACTGTTTGAATCTGAGTAGAAAGGCTGGTGGTCGACCTGAAAAAACATTTTCATGTGTGAATAAACCAGATTATTAATATTGTAATTATTCTTCCTTCAGGTTCTTCAAGCAGCAGCTGGTTGGTCTTCAGGTGAATGAGTCGTGAGTGACATCATGGCGACTGCAGGTTCAGGTGACATCATGGCGACTGCAGGTTCAGGTGACATCATGGCGTCTGCAGGATCAGGTGAGTCCAGTCAGAATAATTCATCAGAATAAAACACCTGTTTTTTTCTCTCCCTGTCTAAATATTATAAATATAAGAAAAACACTTAAACCCCAAATTAAACTTAAATTAAATTAATTAGCTCATTAGAATCTAATGTGACTGTAAATGTGAGAAAGATTATAAAGTGACGCTGAGTGACAGAACAGACAGAGATTCACAGGTAGGAGACCACAGTCACTGTTCAATCAGCTTTACATCACATTTTATTACTGCTGGTTTATTCTACTGTATCTTCATCATCATCATCATCATCATCATCATCATCATCATCATACTACAGAACCATGATTTCAGTTTATCATCAGTGATTCACCAAGATGTTTTCATTTAGAAGAAGTAACACTCAGACTTGTGTCATTCATGAGTTCAATCATTGATCAATTTAAATGATTGACTTTCCTTCACTTGTTGGTATTTTGTGCTCAGCAGCAACATTAATGCAGTTTTTCAGTTTTCAGTTTTATGTTTCTAGTTCAATTTTCTGACATTTTAATTTTTAATTTTTATCAAAGGGTGCAGAGGCAACAGATTTCCACTTGGTGGCGATAAAACATTAAAGTTTAATAGACTCACATCATGAGCTGGTGTGTTTTTAAATTTGCTGCCATTGATCTTTCTTCTGTCAGTGACTCTGTGCAGCCAGCGGTCTGTAACACTCTGATGGAAATGATCCTGTAGTTTTATCATGAACAGGCGTAATACATGCAGTATTATATAATAATAATAACAATACTAAAGAAATAAATAAATGTATATAAATAGTAACCTTTTCCTAAAATACAGCTGGTTCTGTGGTGTTTGAATTTTAAATCTGAGGCCTGCAGTGAACCACAGAAGCTTCTATTGACTTTACTGTTGAAGTTTTCAGTGTGTTTTGGCCTTAATGTTAAATTGATCACATGATTCTCACATGAATATAACAGTTGAATTAGGTGTAGACTGCATTCATCAATCAGAACATAATATAAATGAAACGTCATCGAGGAATGTGGTCAGAGTGCATCATAAAGCACTACACAAACATTTAAGGACATATAGTTTGATTAATGTTTTGAGGATCCTAATTAACTTAGAATCACAGGTTTATCCTGGAGTGAACAGGAACCAAGCTCTGCTGCTTTCTGTCTTCAAGTAAGCAAAAATATTTAGAGTTCTGATAATCTTTTTTAAGAACAACTGAAACAATAACAGTTATTATGCTGAGATTTAATTAATGAGAAAAGTGTGAGGCTGATTTATAGTGGCAGCAAACAGAGAAAGAGAGAGAGAGAGACAGAGAGCTCAGCTCTTTATAAAGTCAGTCTAACACGGTGGTTCCAAAGTATTTTCAGGCAGGCCTCCTATAGAAGATGAAAAAAGTTCTCGCCTCAGAGCTTTGAGTCAGGATGCACAGGTGTATTCTTTGCAGAAGTCTTTTCACCACCTATAAAAAAACAGAGACATGACACCGCTGAAATACACAAACTGTGGTGGGAGCAGACTCAGCAAAGACATGTGTTTTATTGGTGAAAACGTGACAAAAGAAAGTGACATAACCAGAATAGACACAGAGAACATAGAGAACATACGGATACAGAGAACATAGAGAACATACGGATACAGAGAACATAGAGAACATACAGATACAGAGAACATAGAGAACATACAGATACAGAGAACATAGAGTACATACAGATACAGAGAACATAGACAACATACAGATACAGAGAACATAGAGAACATACAGAGACAGAGAACATAGACAACATACAGATACAGAGAACATAGAGAACATACGGATACAGAGAACATAGAGAACATACAGATACAGAGAACATAGAGAACATACAGATACAGAGAACATAGAGTACATACAGATACAGAGAACATAGGGAACATACAGATACAGAGAACATGCAGATACAGAGAACATAGAGTATGTACTGATACAGAGAACATAGAGAACATACAGATACAGAGAACATAGAGTATGTACAGATACAGAGAACATAGAGAACATACAGATTCAGAGAACATAGAGTACATACAGATACAGAAAACATACAGATACAGAGAACATAGAGTACGTACAGATACAGAGAACATAGAGAACATACAGATAAAGAGAACATAGAGTACATACAGATACAGAAAACATACAGATACAGAGAACATACAGATACAGAGAACATAGAGTACGTACAGATACAGAGAACATAGAGAACATACAGATAAAGAGAACATACAGATACAGAGAACATAGAGTACGTACAGATACAGAGAACATACAGATACAGAGAACATAGAGTACATACAGATACAGAGAACATACAGATACAGAGAACATAGAGATAAAGAGAACATAGAGAACATACAGATACAGAGAACATACAGATACAGAGAACATACAGATACAGAGAACATACAGATAAAGAGAACATAGAGATAAAGAGAACATAGAGAACATACAGATACAGAGAACATACAGAGTAGTTACAAAGGTGTATAAGATGATATGGGTGGGTGAACAGATCTGCTGTAGATTACGTGTGTGTGTGTGTGTGTGTGTGTGTGTGTGTGTGTGTGTGTGTGTGCACATGCAGGTGTGTGTGTCTGATTCTGTTTGAGTACAGAAAAGTTTATTTTTAAAACACATACTTTATATTTTGAAGAGTACTGACATGAAAGTAAAGAATCATTTTGTTTGAGCAGATAAAAATCTGTAATAATAACCTCGCTGGCTCAGTTTGACTCGTCCTCTCATAAGCTCCTGCTCTGTGAACAGCTGACTGCTGCACACAAACTCACACTGATGGTCTCTCTGTCACTCAGCCTCTTCACTCTGTTGGAGCTCAACTTTGACTTCATGCTCGCTCAAGTCGGCTCAGCGTCAGATTTGTGCCACAAAACCAAACAATCAGAGAATCAGACAAAATTAACTCTGGCTGTTTCTTCTCCAATAAGGAAAAGAGCTCAACAGTTCCAGAAGTGAAAACCACATCCATATTCAGCACAGAGGATTTAGATTATTACTTCTCATGTCATAACGAGCCATTGTGGACTGATTACAAGCTATGAGATTATCAAGTGATGGTAGATCCTCCTGCTGTTGTCGCCAGCTGTCCCATATTAGCCAGGACATCTCGTAAACTGGCCTAAATTGGTTTGTCTCATACTGGACCTCAAATGTCCGTATCTTGACTGTTAACTCTTGTAAATACAGCAGACTGCACTCTACAGGTCCTAGATCAGATAAAACGGCAGTGGCAGATCATGTGCCGATCACACCGCCTGTCATCCAATCACTGGCCCCCTCACACACATCCATCTGCATCAAGTCTTGTTTTGCCTGTTTTTTTTATGTACAGGGGCAAATTTTGTTTTCTTTGAGGTTTATTTGTATGAGGTTACTTAATGATACAGTAAAGATTAAAGGGAATATACACATTTTCTGCATTTCCAGTTGAATCAGAATATAAATATTCACTGTATTCACACATGATGCACCTGTCCCTTATTTAGAGGTGAGAAAGTTGGTAACTCTACCTCCTGCAGAGTCTGTATGATTTCAACTTTGTTTTAAGAAAAGCATGTTTTATTCACAATGGAGACGTACTACACTACCCACAATCCTAAAGTGTAAAAGCGAGGTCTGTGATTGGCAGAGCTCCCTGTTACTATGGAGATGCTGTTCAGTTCTGCTAGCTGGCTAGCTAGTTAAGTAGCTAACATGAACCCTACAAATAATGTAATTCTGCTGCAGTGAAAAGAATTTATATGAAACACAAACTACAAGATATTACAATAGAAAACAATATAATAACGATGGATTAAATAACAATGGATTGTGGGATGGGTAGTTTATTCTCTCTTAAAATAATTCTGTAATTATTCTACACAGTCTTGTACCTTTGCCTTTTCTTCGTCTTCCAGCCAACACTCTGCTCTGCTCTGTCTGCTGATGCAGAGTGGAGCTCATGTCTCTCAGCAAGTTTACAAAAAGTTACCCAATCAGAAGACAGTGGACTTTTAGGGAGGGTGGCCTTAAGAGACAAAAAAAAACCCTGTTTCAAACAGAGGGTTAATAGAAGGACTGAATAAAGGGCCAGTACAAGATAAATAAGGATGTAAAGAGACTCTAGTGGAACCAGAGAATGAAAATATAAAGCTGGAAATGATCATAATATATCATCTTTAAAGACTGATGGATAACGATGTTAATGAACATCGAGTGAATGAAGGCATGTTTATTACAAATGTGTTGATGTCATGAAGGATTATGTCCACTTTATAGACAGAAGGATTGACAATATCAAATGGTTATCATGTTGTCCTCATTAAAGGAAGTTTTATAAAGTTATTTCACAGTTTTTGGCTCCAGACAAATTAGGAAGCTCTCTGAAGAAAGTGTTGTTTAGGCCCCCTGTAGTCTTGGTCTTGTATTCCTGAACCTGGTTCAATGATTTATTTTTACCTCTTTCAAGGACGAGGTTAAGGAGGTCATGTTTTTCATGCTGTTTGTTTGTCTGACAGCAGGATTACAGAAAAATTACTGGTCTGATTTTCATGAAACTTGTTGTTAACAGTGCAAAATACAATAAATGACACTGACAGAGGTCAGCACACTCAGAGCACCATTTTACTTAATTTTATTTTATTTTTTATTACATCATAAACAGGACTATTATCAAATACATGTCAATGAATGAATAAATAAATGTATTCATGTGTCCTTACAGAGTCAGACGATGTCCAACCTGTGAAGCGCAGCAGCAGCTATGAATTTCTGCGACCTACCAGTAAGTCAAACCCCAAACTGAATCGTACTACAAGAACAAAGTTAAAATTTAATTTAAGATTCATGTGATGAAAGTTGTTCTTCAAATGTGTCTAGTGATTTTGGTCCACTTTGATCTAATTCTCCATCAAATGACAGAAGTTTAGTGTTTCTTTGAAAGTAAAAGTTATTCAGTCTCTAAAGACTGGCAGGACATTGATTATGAATCTAACATGAATGTAGTGTTTCTGTCAGAACGTCCCAAGGTGACCCACCTCCCAGACTGGGAATATAAAATCATGTTTCCAATAAATGATCAAAGTTTTCCCTCCTGGTAGAATTTCTACTCTGATTAATCTATAAACTGTAAATCCAGTGTAGCAGCACAACTGGACCGAACCTCCATAACTTTCTGTTTTCATTTGTGGTTTCAGTGTCTGAGCTGAGGGTTGTTCTGCTGGGGAACAGCTGGTTTCAGAGGAGTTCAGTGGGGAACTTCATACTGGGAGAGAAGAAGTTCAACACTGAGAGAGAACCAGACCGCTGTCTGACAGAAAGAGGACAGGTGAAGGAGAAAGAAATGGTTCTCATCAACACCCCAAATCTGCTGCCTCCCAACATCTCTGAAGACAAACTGACAGAACATGAGAAAGACTGTGTGAGACTCTCTGATCCTGGACCTCATGTGTTCCTGCTGGTTCTCCAGCCTGAAAACTTCACTGAGGAACACAAAGTGAGACTCTGCAGAGTCCTTGAAAAGTTCAGTGATCGATCATTTGATCATTCACTGGTTCTGATATCAACACACAGAAAGAAGAGCTCAGATGACATCACAAAATATATGCAGCACCAACCCATGAAAGACATGATTAGAAGATGCAGATACAGACACTTGAAGATGGAGAACCTTGAAGTTTCAGAGTTGTTGACACGTTTGGGTCAAATTGTGAAAGAGAACAATGGAGAACATGTCAGCTGTGACGTGTTTGAAGAAGCAACTGATTTACTTGGTGATAAACAAAGAACCAAACAACAGAAAACTCAGTTTGGCATCATGGATCCTGTTTCTGCTGCTGGTAAGTTCAGCAACAATTCTAATAAAGATATGAGAACTTTTACATAAATCATTATAGATCACATGAGAACATGAGGCTGTGAGTTCATGATGTCATCTGTTTACAGATCTGGGCGCCGTCAAAGAAACCATGGAGACACCGTCTCTCTCAGAGGAATACAAAAGTAAGTAAATGATCACAAACACAAAGTGTTTATTTGATTATAGATTTTTACTGACAGTCACATCTGCAGTAACAACAGTATATGTTACCAGATCAAATCTGAGACCAGGACCAGACACAGAACCAGGTCTTTGTTCTCCAACTGCAATAAAAAATAAAGCAGCATTAGTTCTGTCACTCTGAGGGTTTTACAGATCACAGTGATAACAGAACTTAAAAGTGTAAAAAAGTGTAAAAGTTCATAGTGCTCCAGTGTTATGCCAAAGTTGTACACACACTGGACACTAGTCAAGGCAGTGAATGAGGTTATACACACATTGCACACAGATCATAAAGGCTAATATCAGACAGAACTACACAATTATTCCCTGCAACACACATGTAAGATGAACACACTCAAACCTGATGATTATTATTCTGTGTCATATCATTAAAAATATACATGGAATAATTTCAACCACAGATGGTTTTCTTCAGGTAAAGGTAAGGAAGTGAACACACACTTGTATTTATTTAAAATGAAATGATAGTTTTCCACATACAGCGACACAATGTTCCCAGTTTGTATCTGTGAGAACAATATATATTACATTCATTCTCACACATGTTCTGCAGAGAAACACAGAGACAAAGAGACATTGTCTGGTATTATGTCCTCCTCTAAATGCAGTGATTGTGGCGAGACTCCTGCTGTTAAGCTCTTAGTTCATCTGGTTGGTGTCATTCAGTATCACTTTGGTTTTGATCGTTTCATCAATACGATGTCATTGACAACAAGCCTCCTCCAACCACAAGTTACTGCTGTGAAAAGAGAGTCATGCATGAATAAATCCAAAACACAAGCTGTTTTTTTTTTTGTCAACTTTATAAAACATCCTGCTGATGGAGAAAGTTAAATGATCAGATACAAACTGTACATGGAGAGAGAAACAGAGGAGAGCAGGTGTGTACAGGAAGAGACGGTGAGTGTGTGAGGAGAAGAAATGAAGTAGTTTAAATAAATAAATACAAAAAATAATAGGTAAAATACACAGATACACTCATTCTGTGAGAAACACTGAGATAAGATGATAATTATGTAACGTCTCAGTCAAGGTTTAGTTACAGCTAAGATGGAAAGCAATCAATCAACACAATGAAATATTGAATTTAAATAGTTGTTCAGCTCAGCATACAGGGCAAAATGCAAATCTGTCATTAAATATTAATAATTAAGTATTCAACCAAGCTGTAGTATAAAGTATAGTATTTTATTACCATAATTAATTCATAGGCTGCAGAACCAAAGCTCAGTATTTTAGTATTTTCTACATTTTATATTTTCTACAGTTTCTTAATATGTAATATTTACTTATTCTGTAGAAACTATTCTATGTATCTATATACATTTTATATATCTATATATTTTTCTGAATGAATGAGATACCTCCAGCAGGCTCTCCATACTCACAGCTGGCTCTCAGTAAGCAGGACTCTCTGCCTCCTTGCCTTCACTAGTCCCCCCCTCTAGGAACCACACCCAGCAGCCAGACCAGTAAACCAACTCTGAAACACCCCCTCATGGGTTATACACTTGAAGCTCCTGCCCTTGACTCTCCGTCTGACACTTGAAGCTGGACCGGCTCTCCAGTGCCTGTCTGGACCCACTGAAACCTGCTGGATGCTGTTTATTAGTGTGTGGGTCAAAGGTTTTTACTGCAGTCAGCTGATCTGTAGTTAGAGCCAAACCACACCACCTCAACCACAGACACTTACACTAATCAATGACCCAAATCCAACCCGACCTGAAAACTGCTAACCTTATGCATGGTAGTGTTAACGTTGTCAGGTACTGAAAGGTAGGTGTTGTGTTACTCAGACAGGATGCAGTCACACATGGACATAAAGGGCAGGAAGAGGAGACACTGTGTCCTGTGATCGAATCAAAGGGTCAAATTAACAAGAAGGGCAAGAGGACACACAGTTTGGTACAAGACAGTCAAGGTGACTGTGATAAAGGTGATAAAGAAACATCCAGCAGTTCAGCCTGTGTGCACGTTCTCTCAGAAATAATGCTGACATGTCAGTTTTTTATCACAGGAAGAGTATTATGCCTTTTTTTGCCACCAACAATATTTATTGTGCTGATACAGAATTTTCATGTTGAATAATCATAGTTATTTTATTAGTGAGAATTTTTTCTTGCAGTTTTTCAGAATTTAAGATTTCTAACCAGATTTGAATTCTTTTCTAGCATCGGCTACACACATAGTAAAAAGTATAGACCCATTTCCAGACTTACTGCAAATCATACATTGAAGTACAGACATCTTTGTAGGATAATAGGATAATAAGGTGTAGCTTACCTGCTGAAGACACACCTGTATGAAATTAAAGGGTAAAAGCAGTCAGTGTATTCAGCCACGTGGACACAAACCAAAACAACTGCAAGAATCAGGCAAAATCTAAATAAATTAAGATTCACTGATGCAAGTGTCATTTAGAAACAGTATGAGACAGGGAGGGTTTTTTTCATTTCATGGGCCAAAGAAAAGTTTAAGTAGATGAGTTTTTAGTCTGTGACAGATTATGTTCAGCCTGTCACACCTGTTCAATAACAGTACAGTAGATCAACACTGTCAACTGTTCAATTCTGTTTACCAGCACTAAATACTTAAGCAAGACTTTGGACCAATAATATCACACATTTTTACTGTGTGGCATAACATCCAAAAACAAATCAACAAATTCTTTCATTCATTCTTTCATCAAGCCATTTTTTTTTTCCTAAGTTGGGTGACGAGGGTCTTCATACTCTGCAGGACACTGTAGGACAGCAAAGTCTTCATGAATTCAAAGATTTACAAAGGTCCTCTCACCTCCTGGACACTTTGTTTTTCTATTTACAGTTGTGTGTAGTAATGTGGGCTCATGGTGTCCAACGAGGTACAGACTTGAATATCCATCCTCTTCATTTGATATTTGATTCTAAAGGTAAAATCAATGGTGGATCTGAGGTCCCCCTCTAGATAAAACCCACTCTGTCTCTGTCTCAGTCAGTCACTCTCACTAACTCATGACAGTTTTCCCCACACAGAGACTTTATTTAAAAAGCCATCCAAGTATATTTTGCAGTCTGTGTTGGCATTTAATTTTTTTTATCCCTCTGAAAGAGTCAAACCATGCATGATTGATTAGTGGACAATCTCCCGTCTCCTCTCCCTCATCTGTTATCTCTGCTGTGTGAGAGGGTCTGACAGATCCATCGTGAAGAGAAACACAGTTCTTTTAATGCACATGTACTTATGAAGTTGTTTTGTAAGTGCAGCTGGTTGGTGCTGATGTCATTTGGTACCACTTTACCTTCGATCATTTTAATTGGCTCCATAATTAACAACAAACTTCACACACAAAAGGCTGATCAGCTGTGAAAACAGAATTGTGGGTGAAAAAGTTCAACATGTGACTTTATAAAACATCTTGCTGATGAAGAAAGTGATGCAGAGTGAGAGTCATCATGTGCAGTAACCCCCCCCCACCCCCCCCCCCATGACATAATTACCAGTTTATTAACGAATATAAACCTGTCAGATGTTAACGTCTCTGTGTTTTATGTTTTTGTTGCAGTGAGGTCGACTCAGCGTGGACTCAGAATTCTGCTGTTCGGGAAAAAAGAGGACAAAAAGACACTTGGAAACTTCATCACTGGTAAAACTCAGCAATGGAAAAATCCTTTAACAACCAAACACAGTATGGAGAGCAAAGAGTGGAGAGGAAATCCTCTAACTGTAGTGAAAACTCCAGACATCTTCAGTCTGACTGTGGAAAAAGTCAGAGAAGAGATGAAGAGATGCATCAGTCTGTGTCCTCCTGGACCAAATGTTCTTCTGCTGTTAGTGAAACCATCTGAGTTCACTGAAGAGAACAGAAAAACACTAAAGTTCATCCTGAGTTTGTTTGATCAAGATGCTTTTAAACACTCGATGGTCATCAGCACAGATAGAGAGAGAGAAACAAGTTTCACTGTGAATCAACTCATTAAAGACTGTGGAGGAAGATACTACAACATGTCTGAAGATGACCACAGACTGTTGATGGAGAAGACTGAGAAGATTGTGGATGAAAACAAAGGAACCTTCCTCACCTTCACTGAAGAGACCATGAGACCAAAGTCTGAACACATGAAACCATCTTTAAACCTGGTTCTGTGTGGGAGGAGAGGAGCAGGGAAGACTTCAGCAGCCGAGGCCATTTTAGGTCGGACAGATCTTCATTCAGTCTCCGACTCATCAGAGTGTGTTAAAAATCAGGGAGAGGTGTGTGGACGTTGGGTTTCTGTGGTGGAGCTGCCTGCCTTGTATGGAAAACCTCAGGAGGCAGTGATGGAGGAATCATTCAGGTGTATCTCCCTCTGTGATCCTGAGGGCGTCCATGTCTTCATCCTGGTCCTACCTGTGGGTCCCCTCACTGATGAAGACAAGGGAGAGTTAAAGACCATCCAGAAGACATTCAGCTCTCGAGTCAATGACTTCACCATGATTCTGTTCACTGTGGACTCAGATCCTGCAGCTCCAGCTGTTGTTAACTTTGTAAGAAAGGACAGAGACATCCAGGAGCTCCTTCAGAGCTGTGGAGGAAGACATGTTGTCCTCAACATCAAGGACCAGCAGCAGATCACACAGCTGTTGGACATGGTGGAAAAAAGGAGACAGAGACCCGACAAAGAAAAACCATGCAGCTACACAACAGAAACATTTGTATTTGCTCAAATAGAAAAGATCACCACCCTACAGACTGAACTGAAAGACCTGAAAACAAAGACCATGATCAGCTGTAAGTACTGTCAATTTGAAATATAAATAATAATAAATCACAGTAATATTTCCTATCATAAAACACCCCCTAGACATTATATCCTGCAGTCTATATTGTTCCAACTGTCAGTATTTAAAGTAACTCTGTCAGTATTTAAATTAACTCCTGATCTTCTTATTTCACAGCTGATGATGAGCAGCAGAGTCCAGAGAGTCTCAGGATTGTTCTGATAGGAAAGACTGGCAGTGGAAAGAGCTCTTCAGGAAACACCATTCTGGGAAGAAAAGAGTTTAGAGCTGAATCAAGTCAAATATCAGTCACCAGATGTTGTCAGAAATCCCAGAGTGAAGTGGACGGTCGTCCTGTTGTTGTGGTCGACACTCCTGGTCTGTTTGACACAACTTTGTCTCATGATGAAGTGAATGAGGAGATGGTGAAATGCATCAGTCTTCTGGCTCCAGGACCACATGTCTTCCTGTTGGTGATGCAGATCGGTAGATTTACACCAGAAGAGAAGGAGACATTAAAACTCATCAAGGAAGGATTTGGGAAGAATGCTGAGAAATTCATCTTCATTCTTTTCACAAGAGGAGATAAACTGGAGGATGATGAAATGTCAGTTGAAGAATACATTGAAGAGAAATGTGATGATTCCTTTAAGAAGCTGATCTCTGACTGTGGAGGAAGATACCATGTGTTCAATAACCGTGAAAAACAAAACTGCACACAAGTCAGTGAGCTGATAACCAAGATTGACACCATGGTGAAGACAAATGGAGGCAGCTGCTACACTAATGAGATGCTGCAAGAGGCCGAGGCAGAAGAAGAGATGAGGAGAGAGAGGGAGGAGCTTCAGAGAAAACATGAGGAAGAAATGGAAGAAATGAAAACAAGGATGGAGAAACAGAGAGCAGAGATTGAAGAGGAGAGAAAACAGAGAGAAAAACAACTTCAAGAAAAGGAGAAGAAAATCAACAAAGAACGTAAGGAGAGAAAGAGAGAACAAGAAATGAGAGAAGAAGAAAACAGGAAGAGGAAACAACAGGATGAACTTAAACGACAGGAGTGGAAACAACAACTTGAAGGTTTGGAGCAAAAAATAAGATCAGAGTCAGAATCAAAGGAAACTACTGACAGAAAGTTGGAGGAGAGCAGAGAAGAGATGAGAAAAGAACGAGAGAAGTGGGAGAAAAAACAAAATGAATGGTGGGAAAAACGATATGAAGAAAATGAACAGAGACGACAGGAGGAACAAGAAAGACTTACAAAACTTCAAGATGAATATGAACAGGAAAAAGAAAAATATGAAAGTAAAAGAAAAGAAGGGGATCGAATCAGAAGAGAACAAGAGGAAAAAGAGAAGAAAGAGATTGAAGAAGAACAGAGAGCAAAAATTGAAAAGGAGAGAAAACTGAGAGAAGAACTGCTTGAAGAAATGAAGGAAAATATTGAGAAAGAGCGTGAACAGAGAAAGAGAGAACAAGAAATGAGAGAAGAAGAAGACAGGAAGAGAAAACAACAGGAAGAACTTAAACGACAGGAGTGGAAACAACAACTTGAAGCTTTGGAGCAAAAAATAAGATCAGAGTCAGAATCAAAGGAAACTATTGACAGAAAGTTGGAGGAGAGCAGAGAAGAGATGAGAAAACAACGAGAGAACTGGGAGAAAAGACAAAATGAATGGTGGGACCAACGATATGAAGAAGATGAACAGAGACGACAGAAGGAACAAGAAAGACTTAGAAAACTGCAAGAAGAATATGAACAGGAAAGAGAAAATAATGAAAAGAAAAGAAAAGAAGAGGATCGAATCAGAAGACAACAAGAGGAAAAAGAGAAAAAAGAGATTGAGGAGAACTATAAGAAAGAAATGGAGAATCTGAAGAAGACATATGAAGAAGAAGCCAGAAAGAAAGCTGAAGAGGTTAACGAATTCAAAGAGAAATATTACTGCTTGAACAAACTCTCAACCCTGAAAAGTTTTGAAGACGTTATAAATGAACTACAGGACAAACATAAAGAAGAAATGGTTGACTTGGTTCTACTATGTCGATCCCAAAAGAAAGAAAGTGAGAAAGAAACTAATTTGCTGGAAAAACACAAAAAAGAGCTGGATAAACTGGAAAAAGATCTTTCAGCTGAAAACAAAAAGAGGGAGAATGAACAAATTAATAAATTGAAGGAAAAACATGATCAAGAAATGAAAAAATTGCAGGAGGAACTTTCGACCCAGAACGAAGAAAACAGGAGTGGAAAAAGGACAGATTTGTCTGGAAAACAGAAAAAAGAAATGAATGAAATGAAAAAAGATTTTGAGAATCAGGAGGAAAATCGGAAGGAACAAATTAAGAATTTAAAGACACAATATAGAGAAAACATGGTTAAATTCAAACAGACAGTGTCAGAAAAAATGGATGAATTACAGAAAAAACATGATAAAGAGATGAATGAGTTAAAAAAGAAACTGACCAAAGACAGAGACAGAAAGGAGAAAGAAACGACTGACCTGCAGACAAAACACAAAGAAGAAATGAATGACCTGAAAAAGGAACTTTTGACCCCAGAGTCACAGTGTTCTATTCTATAAGTGTAGTCTTTTGAACTTAATGAACAAACAGCAGCCCAGTTTTAAACGCAGTCCTGTTTGTAGACAGTTCTTTTATCTTTATTTATGTACCGTAGTCTGGGTTGCCTGTTTTTTCCGTTTTTTATCTTCATGCTTTTTATTATTTACCTACAAATATATGAATATGACAAACTGACTGTAAATATTACATCTAGCCATGTAGTTATTTAACAACCACAACCTTGAAATTCACCTGTCTGAACTCTGTAAAATGCTGTCGATGGAGCAGCACATCCAATAAATCTGGTTTATCCCCCAGAGAAGTTGTTGTTCCTGCTTTGTGATCCAACATCTGGACACCTGATCACAGTCGATCAAAAAGATTTACAAAACAAAAGAGAAGCACTGAGCAGTTATTAAAGACATTTCTATCCAACAACCCAGATGGAATAGATACCTCTTCAGATTCTACTTTATTACAAAGGGGATGAAGACACACCCACTATTTTTGGGATGGTTTTATTTCATAGTCCACAAGTTAAAATGAGTAGGTTTTGTTCTTAATGTGCGTTGTATTCTCTGTTTATTGTTCTCTGTGTTTCTACAGTATGTTAAATAGTTTGTTGACTTTTTAATAACATAAATGAGAAATCCCCTGGAGATTTTATCAGGTATGAACGGATGTCATGACTCCTTTGACCATCAGCTGACATCGATCACACAGCGTCTCTGTGTTCACTGTTAGATCAAAGTGTTTCTGCTGGAAAATTCTGAACATATTTCATACAAATGTGATGGAGTTAAGTTTATAACTGATTGTATATAGATAAGAGAAAATTTTGATTTAACAAGAATATAAATATTTCCTAGACGACATGTTTGTTTGTATATTCAGTGACCAGGATACATCCTGTATTTCTGTGTGTAAAGACTGAAATTTATCCATGATCATGAAATAATATCTGACAGTTTGATTTATTTTGTTCATTTTTTTTGTGTACATTGTCAAAACGCCTCAGATTGTTTCTATTATTGTCAACTGCATAACTGGGACATGTGTTATCTTTAATAAACTGAACTAAAACTGGAAAGAGTCTGAAAGAAAGTCTTTGTTACAGATTATTAACACAGAACAGACTGATATTTACAGCCTGATGTTTGTCACTAAACATCTTATTAATGTCTGATAGTTCAAACAAGAAGTTGATAACAAACTGTTTTCTTGGTCGGTGCAGTAAAGTTACTGTCCACTAAACTAACATCATGAACTGAACTGCATGGAACATATAACCAAGTTATGAATGGATTTTTTGGCAGCTAAAATCAGCTAAAACCTTAATCTATAAAAATATTATTTGATCTTAATGCTGGTAACAGCTGCAGTTATTCAACACAGGCCTGTCTGTATTTTCTCCTGAATGAAAGAAAAACTCTGGAAAAAGTTAATTCAACACAACAACAGTGACATCCTTGAGGACGTCGTGGTCATGTCCACAACCAGCATCAGTGTCTTTCAGAGGCTGTAAAAGACAAACAAGATGACCTAAAGCCCAGATTCTCAAACTGCATCCTCGTGCATCCATCCATCCATCATCCATCCATCCATCCATCCATCCATCATCCATCCATCATCCATCCATCCATCCATCATCCATCATCCATCCATCCATCCATCCATCCATCATCCATCCATCCATCATCCATCATCCATCCATCCATCCATCATCCATCCATCCATCCATCCATCATCCATCCATCCATCATCCATCCATCATCCATCCATCCATCCATCCATCCATCATCCATCCATCCATCCATCCATCCATCCATCCATCATCCATCAATCCATCCATCCATCCATCCATCCATCATCCATCCATCCATCATCCATCCATCATCCATCCATCCATCCATCATCCATCCATCCATCCATCCATCCATCCATCCATCCATCCATCATCCATCCATCCATCCATCCATCCATCCATCCATCCATCAATCCATCCATCCATCCATCCATCCATCCATCCATCATCCATCCATCCATCCATCCATCCATCCATCATCCATCCATCCATCATCAATCCATCCATCCATCCATCATCCATCCATCCATCATCCATCCATCCATCCATCCATCATCCATCCATCCATCCATCCATCATCCATCCATCCATCATCCATCCATCCATCCATCCATCCGTCCATCCATCCATCCATCCATCCATCCATCCATCATCCATCCATCCATCCATCTTCCATCCATCCATCATCCATCCATCATCCATCCATCCATCCATCCATCCATCCATCCATCCATCCATCCATCCATCATCCATCCATCCATCATCAATCCATCCATCCATCCATCATCCATCCATCCATCATCCATCCATCCATCCATCCATCATCCATCCATCCATCATCCATCCATCCATCCATCCGTCCGTCCATCCATCCATCCATCCATCCATCCATCCATCCATCCATCCATCCATCATCCATGACAGCTGCAGACAGTTACATGAGCTAAACTGTGAGGCCAAGAGAAACGAAGTAAAATAAAGAGACAAAATGTAGAAATGTTGGAAATAAAAAGTGCCAGTTTTGCTGCGACCCTGTTGGACAGTGTGGATGACAACATTTAACAAATAATTTAATCTTCTTATCAGGAATAAAGCTGCCTCCTGTGTAAACTGTCTGTAGCTGAATAGGTTCAGTCTACACTACTGCATCTTAATGTCGGTCATACTGATGGTACTTTAAGAATCTAATATTTTCTGAGGGGGTAAAAGGTGTAAAAAGATTTACAAGCATCCATTGGTACCAATCATTTAATCTTATCAGGAAAAATGGGGGTAAATAATAATAATGCTCTAAAGCTAAACTTGTTCTGGTCATTTTCAAAAGTCTCCTTTGACCTCTGACCTCAGGATATCTAAATGAAAATGGTTTCTATAGTACCAGAGAGTACAGACATGCCACCTTTTTGCTGATATCATGTAGTTTTCCACAAAATAACAAACAAATAAAATAACAAATAACAAAAATCAGACACTTTAGTTTACTAAGAAGGAGCCATGAACCCTGATGAAGAAGATAACCTTTTCCATCGGTCTGTTTTATGGGTTTAAATAAAATAATTAGTAGTTAACAGGTCTCAGTACATGAAGGTACATGTTTCTGATAAGGTCAGGTACTTTCTGTTAATTAGCTGCTAAATTAAAAATATGTCACATTGAATCATCCACATTCTCAGAAGATCAGTATTCAGTCAGTTACAGTTTAACAAGAACAGAGTTGTTGTGTGTCGTCCTTTGTGTGATTTTAAAATGTATAATGTCTTAAAAATAAAATATTTAGAGTCAGAGCAGTCAGCTTGTTGTCTCTGAAAGCAGTTTTGTGATTCGTGTTCAGTCGCTGCTCTGTGAAAATACATCACATATGATTCCTATTCCTGTTATTAATGTTTGTGTTTTAAGTGGATCGTGGAGATAAGTACGTTCTTTTTCCCTTTGTTTAGGATAAATTGCACTGCATATTATAGTTTTTGTGCAATATTGTTTAAATCTGGAGACACACACTTCACCTGGAAACACAAAATCACTGTTAAGCCATATGATAATGAATGTGTGTCCCGCCTGCAGTCTTCCTGAATAAATACTTTGAAATGATAAATGTCCTGACTCTCCTCACAGAAACAGTCACACAGCTGAGATTGTTCACTTTTTTTTTTTTAAAGCAGACCTTTTTATCTCTAACAGTGTAACTGAGTGCAGACACATATGTTCTTCTGCCAGTAGAGGGCGCTACAGAGGTGCTGTCGATCTCTTACATGAAGTGAAGATTCACAGCTCATCCAAACATTTTTATAGAACAAAAATCCTCACAGACATAAAACCAGTGATGACAGCTGATCACTCTGTTTCCTCTCTGCTACACAAACACTATTTTTTACTTCTATAATGACCAGAAGTGATGAAGTACACAGATATTATATTTAAGTAAAAGTAGTACTACCACAGTGCAGAAATACTCTGTTACAAGTAAAAAAGTTGCGCCGATTCAAGAATCAAAAAATATATAAACATAGAGAAATTATTGGAAAAAATAAGTATGTAAAAATATTTACATTCTACTACAATATTTGCCAGAGACAATATAGCTACAATATAACAAAACACAAAGGAATAAAAAAAAAGTCTTATTAAACATTATAAAACAGCAATATATATATATATGCAAGAGCAATGTATAAAGAAAAATAGAAAAAGAAATAGTAAATAATGAAGTAAGAACTATGTATGAAAATGTGCATCAACTTGGTAACTTTATCACAGGTTTTGAAAAATGTTTAATGTACAAAGTTTTACTTGATTTGGGTGAAAATGAAACTCATAAGTCTTAATTTACTGCACATGAGACTGAAGAGTGTGAGTTATTTTATTATTATATTGGAGTGTGAGTTATTAAAAGTTTGAAGCCACTGATATTCACTGCTGACCTTTTAACAAACTCATTTTTTTCTGAATGAGTCTGTAGTTTCAGGTCATGATCGTGTAAATCAACTTGTACAAACCTGAAACCTGCATCTAATCTGTCAGTCAACATGATTCTGTCCACAAAACAAGACTGTAACTCTGACAGACATCAAGGACAGATGTGATGGATCATCTCTCAGGTCTCTGCACGCTGATTTTCATAAAAAAGCATTTGGATTTTTGAGGAGGAAACGCAGACGGAGGATTCCCACCCAGGCAGGAAGTTCCTCCTGCGTTCACGCCTTTTTTGGTCTTTGTGTAGCTGCATGTCAGTCGGTCTCGGGGTGAGCGTGTGGTGTGGCAGACTGACGCTCCTCCGGCTCTGTGAACAGGCCCGAACCAGCCGGAGAATGTGGACAATGTGGAGTGGCTGACTGCAGGGGATGATCACAGGTCAGGGCTGTAAACCAGCATGCTGAGGCAAACCGGAGACTTCAGCACAGTCAGATCCTGCTCTTCAGTCGAGAGAGGAAAACTGCTGCGTTCAGAAATAAAGCAAGAATTGGCAAGAATATTGATTTTGTCAAAGAAGTTTGATTGTTTTCCAGAGTGATATTTGTCTCATTACTTTATAACAGCAGTTTTCATCAGAAAAATCTGTCTGACAGCAAGTTAAAGCATTGAAAATATTCTAAATATAGCATACACTTAAACTGATTTTTTTTTTTAGGTGTCTTAAATACTACTGTAGGTGATACACTGACTGTGGATAAGTACCTCACACAAAAAACCTGAACTATTCCTTTAATATAAATATATAAAACATATATTTCCCTCTGAAATGTAGAGGTGAAGTAGAAAGTGGCAGAAAATTAAAATACTCACTAGTAAAAATACTTTTCGTATCTGTGGTGTTTAACCTTATTAGCCTCTTGTTTGTGTTTCAGGTAGAATCTGAGCGTGTAAACTTTCTGTTTCCTGCATCCTTCAGGTACATGTTGTGTAAACCTGCAGCAGAGCGGCGCCTCGCCTCACCTGCTGGAATCTCAGCTGCGCTTTTATCCATATAAGGAAAACAGCAGCTCAGTGTCTCCGTCAAAATCAGCATTTACAGGTAAAACACAGATTCTCAGTTTAATGAGAGCAAATTAATGAGCAGTAAAAAATTAGTTCAAATTAAACAGTTGAAAAATTCATTGTGAAGAATGTTTCTCTGCAAAAACATTAAATTATTCATTAATTAAGCAACAAACTGTACACTCCCTGATTTCTCCTCCCAGTTCGTGACATTTAAGGATTTTCAGGTTCTGAATCTTTAAAGCATCACTTTATTCTTGAACACTCTCTGGTTTCTGTGTCTTTCAGGTAAATGTTGTGTAAAAGTAAAGTTCAGCAGGTTTCAGTAAATCCTCCCTTCACTTCCTGCTGCAGCAGCTGTTCTGTGGTTTGGTGGAATTTCAGTTGCAGTTAAGTCCATACAAGGACAGATGGGAAGAAGTTTCTGTGTGATACTCAGAGGGCGTGGCCTCACCTAACGAGGACCGCCCCCTGGATTCTGAAAAATCAGATTCAGGTAACACCCTGAAATCCTGCGCTGTGTTTGGCCGAGTTAGAAGTTAAAAAAGAAAAAAAAAAAAACGTTTTGCGTCTTTCCACGAGTGAATGAAAGCGGAGCAGTCGCGTGTCTGTCATTGAACGTTCAGACGTGTCTGTGCAGGTTCAGGGTGTGGACACAATAACAGGAACACCTCTGCAACATAAAGCCATGCAAAACTGTGGTGAAACAGTTTTTGTTCAGACTGTGTGTCACTGCAGTCGACTGATTTACATTAAACAACATCATAGATAATAATTCAACCTCAAATATTATTCAATAAACCAAACTGAACAGTAGATTACACTTATTTTTTAAATTAGATTATTTGAGCAGAAAAAGGACGAGTTAAAATAAAGAACACCCCTTTGCGTGTTTCCACCTCCTGTACTCCAGTCCTCCTCTGATCCCTTTAATCTTAATGCCCCGTCAGATACCAGCAGATCAGATTCACCTTGAAATCAGATAAAATGATTTATGGAGCCTGTGTTTACGTCTTCACAGTTAAAGTTACATTTGCCAGTTGAAAAGAAGTAAGCAGAGATTTTTATTTAGGTCATTTTATTTTTGCGGGTATGGCAGCTGAGACACTACCACTTTTGTCCACAGGAGACTTCAAAATCAAGAAAATATGAAAGTAAAAGATCTGAATATTTCATAATAGACGGAACGAGCAGTTGTGAAATTACAATATTGAAACGTTTCACTTCTCTAAATTATCAAACCACATAAATAATATGTGAATCATTTGTCACTGAAACTTCTCACAAATCAGTTTAGGGATCATGTGGACAGGATGCAGAGCCACTGATTCAGAGGATGAAGAGGAGGAGGAGGAGGATGAAGGTCTGGGGGAATGTGCATATGAGAGGCCTGCAGCAAATAGACAACAATTAACCAGCTGCTCTGAATTCCACAGCAACACAACAGTCGACATTCTGCTAAAAACTGCTGTTTACATCTGAGACTGAAGACAACTCGCTAACATTTGAGAATTTTAGAGTTTGAGTTTCTGCAGCGACTCTCTCTGTACTGTCCGTAAGTTTTGGGGGGCATTTTTATGCATTTATTGGAGATATAACAACAGAGAGATGACAGGACATGATATGAAGGACAGGCAGTTTTTTGAAAATAAAATCAGTGTTGGCATCAAAAGGACGTTTGTCATCAAAGACTGCTCCCAAATATCTGTACTCCTGCACATTTAAGATGTTCAAGAAACACATTTCTTCTTCACTAAAATCTCATCTGTGTGGAGCCAAACATTCTTCAGATCCACAGCTTTATCTCAAATACTGTGGAGGAAACTCCAACATTTACGATCAATGATCAAATCAATCAGAGAGAAGAGTCAGAGGAGAATAAATATTGTACTGAGTGGATCTTTGCTCCTGTAAGCTCATGTTGTTGGTCCTGATCGATGCAGGATTTACTCGCAGCTTAAAACAAGAACAAAACCACAAACATTCAAACTGAAGTTCCTGTTTTCAACCTTTTGTTTTGAAGTCAATAACATCACCTGTGGCAGAATAAAGAATCTGACCAATATCACTGAGACAGATTTAAATAAAAAAAAAAAAGTCAGTGAAATCAGAACAAATACTGAGCAATAAAATATTTTGTCAGATTCATGAATTTACACATTTGTCAAATTGCAATATGAATCTTTAAGCAAAAGGTAAAATGTGCTTTTTTAAAAATGCACTTATTTCATTATATTGTGTGTTTTTTGTTGGCTCCATGTCAGGGATGATGGACAGTGAGCAGGTCATTTTTTATAAAAAATAAACCCTGACTTGATGATGCAGGATCCCGACTGCTTGGCCCGTAATGTCAGAACAGATCACAGCAATTTACTGAACCTCCTTAACTTCCTTATACACACAAAATGTTCATTTTAAAATGATTTGATTAAATTTATTTTATTGCTCCTCCAGAGTCTATGATCAGTAGAGCTGCAACAATTAATCAAGTGATGTTGAATTTCATGGCGCCTGTTCTGCAGCTTTCACACACTTTGAAATCATTTTGGTTCCAACAACAAAACAAACATCTCTTTGGTGTAAAACCCTGCAGCTCGAAGCAGTGCAGGAGCTGATTCAAGCTAACAGGTTCACAAGATCAAAGAGTAACTCACAAAGACTCACAAAGACTCACAAAGTGTCCTGCTGCCCTTGTTGTTCCATGTAATTACACTGTGAGTCTGGCCGCATGCCATTCCTCCTCACTTCATGCTTCATGTCACCTCGTGACTGTTAATAAATAAAAAGTCTCACTGTAATTCATATACAGTTTGAGCTGAGAATTCACTGTCAGCAAAGTCTTAACCGTCAAGTCTCCGGCAAGTCCCAAGTCACTGTGGTGAGAATCAAGCAAGTCCATTCAAGTCATTGATCAGGTCAAGCAAGTCACAATTCAAGTCATACAAAACTCTGATGATGTCCTGCAGTTTCAACATTTAAAGACAGTAGAGCTGCAACGATTTGGACTGATTCCCTCCATGATCGCTGCCTCGTGTGTCCGTCTCAAAATAAAAATATTTAATAAAAAATCAAGTCCTTAAGAGTCATCTGTCTCAAGTCATGAATACCAAGTCAAAGTCAAGTCGAGTCTTTAATCTTTAACCAAGTCTCAAGTCCTCAAATTTGTGACTTAAGTCTGACTTAAGTCGAATCATGTGACTCAGGTCCTCCACCACTACTAAAACTATCAAGATATAATTTAAAGGTCATATGATGCAGCTCTAGAAACCAGAGTTTTTAAATCTGGTGTCTGTGGTTATATTCCTCTGCTGACATACTGGTCATGATCCATTTCAACCATCAATGACTCATCCTGCCCCCTGTGTGTGCCAGCAGTGTGTAGTAGATACACCATCAGCTGTGCACAAGTTCCTTGATTAATTCATGGGTGAGTTAAGGCTGAACATGCAATGAACCAATCAGAGAGTCACCGTGACGAAGCAGGTGCACCAGGAACTCCGGCAGCATGATGGTGGATTTATCAGGAGGAAACAAAGAGAAAAGATTTCAGCAGGACGCCTCCAAAGCTGGTTCACGTGTAAATAGTTTATTTTAGATTAATGCAAAAACTAATACGATACATGAACTGTAAAAGTCATGCAGATGTGTATCTGGTATGTTTTACACTGAAGCACCTTGAAATGACCTTCTATTGTCATCATGATCTTTATGCAGATCCACTGGCTGAAGATCCTGAAGAAGGAGCTGTTGGTCAGGAACAGGAGAGAGGAGAGGTGAGTCGATCCAGACTGGTCACGAAGCTGCGTCTGAATCCTGCTGAACATCCACCTGAACTGGACTGAGGTTCAGCCTGTTCTCCTCCATCTCCTTCTCCTCCCATCCTCGCTCCTCCATCCTGTTAACTCTACTGAGGGTGGAAGAACAAGAATCAGAAAGTGTTCCTGAAGTTTGATAACTGAATGTGTCTTTATTCCATGTTTCTATTAACATTAATATTCCTCATTTCTTTGATTTGCATGTGTTGTTTTATGAGTCTCTGTGTCTCATATTTAAATAATGTAGTATAAATATGTCATGAATAATGTTTTTAATAAATTTAATATTCTCTCTTCTTTTTATAACTTATTGTCCTGCATGCTTATAAATGATAAATGATGAATAAGTTTGTAATTTTAACCCTGTTACTAAACCAATAAAATAAATAAATAAACTATTAAAAACAGTTTGATTAAGTGGATGATCTATTTTCTGTGTTATTTTGTGATATGCAGTAAAGACTTCTGGGTAATGCTGAAGGCTGCAGGGTCCATGATAACAACGTTACACCACTGCTCAGGTATGATTCCAACATAAACCCCACTGTGCACAGTCAGTGGGGTGAATGGGGCTTTAACAGGGGCCCATCAGCTCAACTTTGCCCCAGGGCCTCCAGCAGGTTCATCTGGCCGTGTGTTACATGCAGAGACCTGCAGAGCTGCATTGTGGTCATACTTTTTCTTGAAAAAATAAAAAATATTATAAAATAAGGCGTTTCAACAACCTGTCATTACGTTGTGTGTGATTATTTTTATTCTATGTCTATATTTTAGTTTTATGTACAGTTAGACAACAACTTTGTTTTAACGCTCAGAATCTTCTGATGAGAATTTAAAGCTAAATAAATCATTTTTCAGGGTGTGGCCCCCTTAGTTCCAGTGAGAGGAACTCTTAATGCTTCAGCACACTGAGACATTTTGGACAATTTCATGCTCCAAACTTTGTAGGAACAGTTTGGGGACGGCCCCTTTCTGCACAAAGCATAAAGACATGGATGAGTGAGTTTGGTGTGGAGGAACTTGACCGTCCTGCACAGAGTCCTGACCTCAATCCGAGAGGACACCTTCAGGATGAATTTGAGCAGAGACGGCGAGCCAGGTCTTCTTGTCCTACATCAGTGCCTGACCTCACAAATGCACTTCTGGAAGAATCATCAAAACGTCCCATAAACACACTCCTAAACCTTCCCAGAAGAGGTGAAGCTGTCGTAGCTGCAAAGGGTGAAACAACTCCATTTTAAACCCTACAGATTAAGAATGGGATGTCATGAAAGATTTCCTGGTACTTTTGTCAATATAGTGTGTTTAAAATTATACCAAACATCTGTGTGCTTCATGTGTTTGTATCTAATTTTCAAGTCTTTCCTGTTTTATTATTAATCTGTTGATAATTTTCTCCATTAATCAATTAGTTATCTGGTCCATAAAATGTCAGAAAATGATGAAAAGTGTTCAGTCTCATCCCAGTCATCTCTGATCTTCATCCAATCAAAGTCAGTTTGAGTTTCTAATCCATCATCTTCAACAAAAACCATCAGCACAGAGGAATAAAGAGCTCTCTGTAAAATAAACTCTTAAAAACTTCTTGGTTTTTAATGCAGATTGTTTTTATCACCAGCTGGAACATTTGTACATCAAGAAGTTTTCATTTAGTCCAGAGTGAAACTTGTTGGAGAAGCTCTGTCTGTCTTGAAATCTCCAAACTTTTACTAAACTTTCCGGTCTGACGAGCCAATCACAGCTCTGCTGCTCCGGATTTCTGTAAAACCCCCGCAGGGTTCTGACACAGTGGGAACAGGTTTTTTTTTCCGGCATGCTCAGTCCTCCTTGACAGATGCTTGTTTTAGCCAATCAGGGCGCGAGCTGAGAGAACCTGATGGATCCCGCTCACCTGGACCAATCAGAGCGCCCGCTGAGAGAACGTTACCTTTTATGGACAACGCCAGCAGTCCCGCGAGCGCGAATAAAACCGGTGCGGTTTGAGTTGTGATGCTGCATTCAGGAGCACAGCTGGGGCACAGACACACCCGCGAGATTTCACCGACAGACGCACCTGACACTCACCTAAACAGGTAAGAAGCAGCGCGGCGTTTAAAGGTGTTTTACGGATTTATTGATCAAAAGTCATCAACACTGATCAGAGCAGGTGTGACAGACAGGTGAGACCCGCCTGGTTGAGCTTTAAAATGCATCTGTCAGATTTGCGTTCATCCTGGAAAACTTGTAAAACTTTAAAAAAGTCTGACTTCACATGAAGCAGCTGTACTTCGTTTTGTAAAGTTGTTTTTGGTGTTTAACGCAAAGATCGAACTTTGTAACGGAGGCTATAAGTAAAAAAATAAATAAATAAATCAGAACACAAATGTCTGTGGTTTTGAATCAGTTAATCTCCAGTTTAAAGGACAAAAAAGAGAAATTCTAATAAAGTAAAATGGATTTCTCATGATGGAATCAGTAACAGAGGACAATAACACAAATAATCAAAAAGGAAGTGACTCATGAAAGCCATTTTTGTTAAGAATATTTAAAGTTAACATGAAGAAAATGAAACTGAAATTAATAAACCTTTTAAAATGTATTCAGATCAGTTGAAGGCTCATTTATAAACCACATCACAACATGGTTATTAATTAATTTTAAATTGTGGGGTTTTCTAATTTACCTTCTTGTGTGAAGTTTAGAGTTACAGTTTCAGGAAATAAGAAGTTCTTATTTTGACATAAAAAAATATATATATAGATTTAGAGGAAAAATCCAACCTGGTAAAGATGAGTTTTACTTTTATCATCAGTTAATCTGTGTTTTTAATCTTTAATGTTAATATTTGGTTCACTACTATTGAATATATACTTTAACTGTCCCTGCAACAATGTATCAATAAGTTATCAACTATTAGATGAATGATTATATTATTATTATTAGATTATATTACTATTGATTATAGATTAAGAATGTCCAAATCCTTTGATTTCAGCTTCTTTACACATTTACTGGATTCTTTGACACTGAATGAAGATAAATGTTAGTTGCAGCTCTATTTTAAAAGCCCTCAGTGTGTGTGAATGTCCTGAGGGGAGAACCGCTCCTTTCTGCATCAAGGAACACTTCCTGTGTCACACCCTCAAAATAAAACCATCTGAATTTTCATCAGACTCATTAACAGACTGGTTGCAGCAGATAACTCCTCTCACATGATGTAATTAAAGGTGCAGTTCTGATGTAAAACATTAAGTCCATGTTGGGAGAGACGGTGTGAAGCGTGTAGGCGTTTGCTAACTGGGAGTGGTTTTCCGCTCTGCCTGAACTTGTTTGAAATGTCCTGAAGCAATGGGACTTAAAAAGGTCACATGAGTTAAGTTAAGCAGGTCAGACGACCCAGAATGCCACACCTGACAAACCGCTGTCATCCTCGTGTGGGCGGCTGGAGGGAAAACTTCTTTTGAAACTCTGCAGAAAGAAGTTTGAGGGATATTAACATGAAGAGAAGAGTGCATCCAGATGTTTGTTCAACATCAGTCTGAAGATTCATCATGCTGGAAGGATGTTGCTTAACTTTAAAGGAGCATTCCTAACTTTTTGAAGTGGTCTGTTGTAGGAGGGAGGGTAAAAAGGTGAAGCAGTTTAGGGTTTATTATTGGATGTTCATTAAACCAAATGTGTTTTTGTTTTGTTTTTTTTTAGAAATGGAGGACGACGTCGCTGCCCTCGTTGTTGATAACGGCTCTGGCATGTGCAAGGCTGGTTTCGCCGGAGACGATGCCCCCCGCGCTGTCTTCCCATCCATCGTGGGTCGCCCCAGACACCAGGTACTGAGACCGACATGAACGTCACCTGCGTGTCCTCACTTTAAAAATTGGACACGCTCAGATTAATGCACAACAGTGATGGTCAAAGTGTTTGTGTGCAGGGTGTGATGGTGGGAATGGGACAGAAGGACAGCTACGTCGGAGACGAGGCCCAGAGCAAGAGAGGCATCCTGACCCTGAAGTATCCCATCGAGCACGGCATCGTCACCAACTGGGACGACATGGAGAAGGTGAGGACGCTCCTGTATTTCTACCAGTTCAGCTGTGATTTCTATAAAAATGTACTTCCTGTAGTCTGTAGTGACGTGTTGGAGGTTCAGACTGTCTGTACTGCTGTGAGACAGACAGTCTCTGAACCAGGAGGCAGGAAGCGGCTCCATCACCATGGCAACCTCTGATTGTAGCCGAGGAAACAGCTGATGGATCATTTGTGTGCATTTCAAACTGCACTAGTGAAACTGATTTGCTAACTTGTTTGAGCTTTAACCAGCCAGAAATCCAAACCGTAATCTTCAACATGTTTCATACGTTATGAAATTTATTCAAATTTTCAGTCAAATTCATAATAATTAAATTCTTTCCCACAATTCATTCTCCCTCAGCTGCTTTTGCTTCCTTCATCCTTTTTTTTTTTTTTCAGCTATTCATACTCCTTTCTATAAGTTTTCAACTTGTATCTGCTCATTTATACTTTCTTTCTTATGAACCTAAACTTTACGTTTCACATTTAAACCTTAAAATGTTCAGACATCCTTCATATGTTGAAGCCTCTCACAATTTTCCAACCATTCGTTCTCCTCCAGCTTCTTCTCCTCACAAATTTAACCCAGCAAGTTCAGCTTTTCAACAACCTTGAAATATTCATGTCTTTAATACATTTCTGATATTAATCAACTTTTAATCCCAGCAGTGCAGTTTAGCATCAGCTTTAAATGTGCAGCGTTCAAACCACAACAACTTTACAAGTTTCCTTTTCATTACCGAAAACACTTCAATGAATTCTGTCCGTCCTCACCTCTGTACATGTGACAGAAATGTCAGTAACTTTATGATCAACAGTCAAACTAAGCGTTTGTCCGTCCTGCAGATTTGGCATCACACCTTCTACAATGAGCTCCGTGTGGCTCCTGAGGAGCATCCAGTCCTGCTGACCGAGGCTCCTCTCAACCCCAAGGCCAACAGGGAGAAGATGACACAGGTGTGTTTTAAACAAAGTCTCAGTCTGATGTTTTATTTTGACCACGATCTTACAAAGAAAAATCGATCAGTGGCACAGACTGCCCTTCAGTTTGGACTCAACGAAGGTTTAAAACTCCTCCAGACTGAGACATTAACAGCTGTACGTTCTTCACTTTTAAAGATGCTCCAATAGTTACAAAGGCCAGTCAGATTTTTTTCTTTTAATAAACTATGCTGTCTCTGCAGCAGATACAACAGTTAATATACATTTCTGCACCATAAATGGAAGAAGTATCTGCTGATGATCAGTAATGTCCTCAAAAATCCTGTTTGGAGTTTCCTTTAGTGTTTTTCAGATGGAATTTATGCTGATTTCTTGGTCAGAATTCTAACTTTTGATAAAACTTCTGTGCAAGAAGGAGACGAGCTGCAGGGGTTTCAGTTATCATGGTTTCCATAGTGACACGCATCAACTTTCTCTTTGGTCCAGATCATGTTTGAGACCTTCAACAGTCCTGCCATGTATGTGGCCATCCAGGCCGTCCTGTCGCTGTACGCCTCCGGTCGTACCACAGGTGAGAACTCGAACAGGTCTCTGTCTGCTGCAACATCTTCAAAAGAGAACTTTAATAAAATGAAACTTTCTCTGAGTGTCATGTTTAAATCCAACTGCAGCATGTCTTTAATGTAATATTCTGTGGTAAACAAAGTCATAATCTGACATGTAGGTGTTTAGATTTCAGTGTCTGCAGCAGCTAACAGCTTCAGCGCTCACGTTTTCCTCATGAAATATAAATTCTAGTTTGTCTGTAACGTTGTTTTTGTCTTGCAGGTATTGTGATGGACTCCGGTGACGGTGTCAGCCACACTGTGCCCATCTACGAGGGCTACGCTCTGCCTCACGCCATCCTCCGTCTGGACCTTGCCGGCAGAGATCTGACAGACTATCTGATGAAGATCCTCACTGAGAGAGGCTACAGCTTCACCACCACTGGTACGAATAAACGCCCACTAACACAAAGTTCAGAATCTGTGGCTTCTAACTTAGTTTTTCTAACCCAAATCTTGAAACTCTTGATTTTCAGCTGAGCGTGAGATCGTGCGTGACATTAAGGAGAAACTCTCCTATGTGGCTCTGGACTTCGAGCAGGAAATGCAGACGGCAGCTTCCTCTTCCTCCCTGGAGAAGAGCTACGAGCTTCCTGACGGACAGGTCATCACCATCGGAAACGAGCGGTTCCGCTGCCCCGAGGCGCTCTTCCAGCCTTCATTCCTCGGTGGGTAAAGAACGTCAACACAAACGCAAAACTTTTTATTTTCTTTCTTTTTTTGACTGATCACAGATTTTAAGAATCTTAGAGTTTCTGAACACGTCCTGGTGAAAGTTCTCAGCTTCCATCTTGGTGTCGGATTGTCATCGGAGTAGATTCTCGTCTAAAAGTTGACTTCCTCTGGTTCTCTGTGTGATCAGGAATGGAGGCTGCTGGTGTCCATGAGACGACCTACAACAGCATCATGAAGTGTGACGTCGACATCCGTAAGGACCTGTACGCCAACACCGTGCTGTCCGGCGGCACCACCATGTACCCCGGCATCGCTGACCGTATGCAGAAGGAGATCACCTCCCTGGCTCCGCCCACCATGAAAATCAAGGTACAGTTTTTGTTTTTAATGCAAATGATGGAAAATCATTCAAATCATATTTTTCAGGAAAGCGTACAGGAGAGCCCTGAAGGAACGGACTTGGTTGCTAGTTTTCTGGGGAGTCTGATTTGTAATCCTTCAGAACGGATCTCTTTTCTGACCGTTGCGTTTGATTCCACTCTGTTTCATTACTTCCTGTCTCACCTGTTCTCTCTCCTCTCCTCCAGATCATCGCTCCTCCTGAGAGGAAATACTCCGTCTGGATCGGCGGCTCCATCCTGGCCTCCCTGTCCACCTTCCAGCAGATGTGGATCAGCAAGCAGGAGTACGATGAGTCCGGCCCCGCCATCGTCCACCGCAAGTGTTTCTAGGAAGCTCCGCCTCCTCTTCGGCCCCAGCGGGGAAGTTGAAGCGTTTCAAATGTTCCATCAAACTCAAAATGTCTCTGGTTCGTCTTGTGTGAACAGACTAAAAGATGTGAGACGCCACATCCAAGATGAATCGAGCCGCTGTTTACATTTTAATGTGTTCAGCGGCGTAACAAACGTGTCCGAACATCTCCTGCTCGCAGCTCTCACTCCTCCTGACGATGAACAGCGTCATCACTGAACATCTTTTCTCACCTGTGTCCTCCTACCTCTGTAACGAGCTCAGGCGCGTTAATATTCTGCTTTTCTTCTCATCCATTCTGTCACCCACTCAAGTATCATCAATAAAATGCCAATATTTGTTTACAGCTTGTTTCACTCATTTTTAAATGCAGTTATTTTCTCTTCACTGTAAAAAGTTTCAAGGAAACTGTCTTAGGGTTTTGATTCAAAAGTAAATTTAAGCTTTAAAGTTTGCCAACCTATAAGCTTTTGAGCTTAACTTTTTTCTTAAACTTTTGTAAAAATGTAATAAATCAAAGTGAATATTTTCAGTCATAACTCAATTTTCAAGAACCCAAATAATGACAAACATGATTCACAGCTCAAAGAACAATTTGCAGTTTGAGACTTTCTAAAACTCAAGTTTAACTAAACAAAAGTAAATATCAAGATTATCAGTCAGCAACTTGTTTATTTCAAAACAATGATCCTGCTTTCTAAATCAGATACTTTCTACTCTCAGTATGTACTGCAGTATATAAAGTATGTACTGTTACAAGCAGTATGCACACAATCAGGAATCATAGTGTTGAACTTTGACCCTCCTCAGTGATCACAACTCATCAAGGTACTTTGTTTCTGCATCATGATTCTCCTCCTTTCTGGGTGAAAACAGCTGCTCTCTAATTTCACTAGCTGTCAATACAACTTCCAATTCTTTGTCAGTTTAAATGCATAAAATAAAAACTGATCTATTAGGAGCTAAAGTCCTCTGACCAGTCCGGTGAACGGTCAGTATGTCTTTGCCAGTCAAGAGTTAACTTGATAAACTAACAAGGATAAGATGATTCTTTTTGCTGTTATAAAACCTTAATATTAAAACCCCAGTTCCAAAAGAAAAAACACACATAAAACCAGAATGCAGTGATTTGTAAATCCTCTTTGATCTATATTAAATTATTACAGAACAAAGACAAATTTAATGTTCAAACTAATAAACTTTATTGTTTCTTGTGAGTCTTAACTCTAATGCATAATAATAATAATAATAATAATAATAATAATAATAATAATAAAAATAATTATGATTGTATATTAATATTGTTATTATTACTATCATTATTATTATTATTGTATATTAATAATTATAATGATAATAATAATAACAATCATAATTATTATTATCATAATTATTATTATTATTATTATTGTTATTAGTAGTAGTAGTAGTAGTAGTAGTAGTAGTAGTATCAACAAAAAGTAAAAAAAAAAAAAAATATGGCATGAAACAGCATCATGTCACTAACATTTAAAACAGGAGAAAGAAAATTAAGCAAATTCAGTAAAGAAAACAGAAAAATAAATAGGTAAATAAATTATGATAAAATTTAACTTTCAAAGAATTCTTGTCGTCTTTCTTGCAGTAGTAAAATAATGTTTGTTATTGATTATTAATGATTAATTCCTGTATCAAAGTATTGTCATTAGGAACACGAGTGTTGGTGCCCTCCAGTGGCCACAGTCTGTAACTACAACTAATATTAATAAAGCCAGACAGAATTACATCGAAACTAAATAAATTCAGTAATGAAAAGAAAAAATGAATAGAAAAATACATTATAATAACCTTTCAAAGAATCCTTGCTGTCTTTCTTGCAGTAGTATAATAATGTTATTGTTTTTGTATAAAACAGGAGAGAAATATTACAAGTTAATAAAATATAATAATAATGATAATGTTTTTATTATTAAAAATAACTATAAAGAATTAGAATAAAATATAAGTTTCTAATCATTCTTGGTTTCTTTCCTGCAGTTGTAAAATAATGTCCTCAATAATAATGAATCATTGATTAGCAGGAGTATTGATTTTCTGCAGTGGCCACAGTCTGTAAGTACAACTACCTCTAAACAAAGTACAACAGGTACATAAGTAAAACTTCCGGTTATATTATTTATAGGAGCCAAATATGTTGGTGAAATATTCAAAGGTTTCACTTGTAGTTCACTGTTTTGAACGTGAGGTGTCGCTGTTGTTTCGTCATGCTCAGGTGTAAAGGCAGCAGGGTTACTGTCGTCAGGTGTTTGACCCGGAAGGACAAAAGGTGTTTGACCGCTGCGGCGCTAAAATGTTTGTCACGCGGTAAACTAAATGTTCTGGTCTTTTTTTTTTACATCGTTCACTGCATGAAGGAAATAAAATGTTTTTTGCTTCAATGAAGAAACGACAAACTCATCAGGCAGGTCACCGCTGGATTAAACATGTCAGTGGATTAATAATGAGCTCACTTCCACATCATTCAAAATAAAATTCATTTAAGAAAACAGCTGTGTGCCAAATTTTATGCACCACTGAAAATAAAAAAGTGATTGAAGAGGATGAAAAGAAGAAAAATCTATTTAAGTCAGTCATTAAAAAATACTGCAATCATTTTCATTTAAGAATTTATCTGTGACCACATACATGAATTTATGTAAATATATATTTTTAAATATATTTTGTGGTGAGGAGGAAGTGGACTGTGGTTTGTCCATGTTACAGACAGTTGGATATAAACTACACACTGCTGTCTGTTTTCTGTCTGTTTTCTGTCTGTTTTCTGTCTCTGTTTTCTGTGTTTTCTGTCTGTTTTCTGTCTGTTTTCTGTGTTTTCTGTCTGTTTTCTGTGTTTTCTGTCTGTTTTCTGTCTGTTTTCTGTCTGTGTTTTCCGTCTGTGTTTTCTGTCTGTTTTCTGTGTTTTCTGTCTGTTTTCTGTGTTTTCTGTCTGTTTTCTGTCTGTTTTCTGTGTTTTCTGTCTGTGTTTTCTGTCTGTTTTCTGTGTTTTCTGTCTGTTTTCTGTCTGTTTTCTGTCTGTGTTTTCTGTCTGTTTTCTGTCTGTGTTTTCTGTCTGTTTTCTGTGTTTTCTGTCTGTTTTCTGTCTGTTTTCTGTCTGTGTTTTCTGTCTGTTTTCTGTCTGTGTTTTCTGTCTGTTTTCTGTCTGTTTTCTGTGTTTTCTGTCTGTTTTCTGTCTGTATTTTCTGTCTGTGTTTTCTGTCTGTTTTCTGTCTGTGTTTTCTGTCTGTTTTCTGTCTGTTTTCCGTCTGTGTTTTCTGTCTGTTTTCTGTCTCTGTTTTCTGTCTGTTTTCTGTCTCTGTTTTCTGTCTGTTTTCTGTCTGTTTTCTGTGTTTTCTGTCTGTTTTCTGTCTGTGTTTTCCGTCTGTGTTTTCTGTCTGTTTTCTGTGTTTTCTGTCTGTTTTCTGTGTTTTCTGTCTGTTTTCTGTCTGTTTTCTGTGTTTTCTGTCTGTTTTCTGTCTCTGTTTTCTGTCTGTTTTCTGTGTTTTCTGTCTGTTTTCTGTCTGTTTTCTGTGTTTTCTGTCTGTTTTCTGTGTTTTCTGTCTGTTTTCTGTCTGTGTTTTCTGTCTGTTTTCTGTCTGTGTTTTCTGTCTGTTTTCTGTCTGTTTTCTGTCTGTTTTCTGTGTTTTCTGTCTGTTTTCTGTGTTTTCTGTCTGTTTTCTGTCTGTTTTCTGTCTGTGTTTTCTGTCTGTTTTCCGTCTGTGTTTTCTGTCTGTTTTCTGTCTGTTTTCTGTCTGTTTTCTGTGTTTTCTGTCTGTATTTTCTGTCTGTTTTCTGTCTGTGTTTTCTGTCTGTTTTCCGTCTGTGTTTTCTGTCTGTGTTTTCTGTCTGTTTTCTGTCTGTGTTTTCTGTCTGTTTTCTGTCTGTGTTTTCTGTCTGTTTTCTGTCTGTTTTCCGTCTGTGTTTTCCGTCTGTGTTTTCTGTCTGTTTTCTGTGTTTTCTGTCTGTTTTCTGTGTTTTCTGTCTGTTTTCTGTCTGTGTTTTCCGTCTGTGTTTTCTGTCTGTTTTCTGTGTTTTCTGTCTGTTTTCTGTGTTTTCTGTCTGTTTTCTGTGTTTTCTGTCTGTTTTCTGTCTGTGTTTTCTGTCTGTTTTCTGTCTGTTTTCTGTCTGTTTTCTGTGTTTTCTGTCTGTTTTCTGTGTTTTCTGTCTGTTTTCTGTCTGTTTTCTGTCTGTGTTTTCTGTCTGTGTTTTCTGTTTGTTTTCCGTCTGTGTTTTCTGTCTGTTTTCTGTCTGTTTTCTGTCTGTTTTCTGTGTTTTCTGTCTGTATTTTCTGTCTGTTTTCTGTCTGTGTTTTCTGTCTGTTTTCCGTCTGTGTTTTCTGTCTGTGTTTTCTATCTGTTTTCTGTCTGTGTTTTCTGTCTGTTTTCTGTCTGTGTTTTCTGTCTGTTTTCTGTCTGTTTTCCGTCTGTGTTTTCCGTCTGTGTTTTCTGTCTGTTTTCTGTGTTTTCTGTCTGTTTTCTGTGTTTTCTGTCTGTTTTCTGTCTGTGTTTTCTGTCTGTGTTTTCTGTCTGTGTTTTCTGTCTGTTTCCTGTGTTTTCTGTGTTTTCTGTGTGTTTTCTGTCTGTTTTCTGTCTGTTTTCCGTCTGTTTTCCGTCTGTTTTCTGTGTTTTCTGTCTGTTTTCTGTGTGTTTTCTGTCTGTTTTCTGTGTGTTTTCTGTCTGTGTTTTCTGTCTGTTTTCTGTCTGTGTTTTCTGTCTGTTTTCTGTCTGTTTTCCGTCTGTTTTCCGTCTGTTTTCTGTGTTTTCTGTCTGTTTTCTGTGTGTTTTCTGTCTGTTTTCTGTCTGTTTTCTGTGTTTTCTGTCTGTTTTCTGTGTGTTTTCTGTCTGTTTTCTGTCTGTTTTCTGTCTGTTTTCCGTCTGTTTTCTGTGTTTTCTGTCTGTTTTCTGTCTGTTTTCTGTGTTTTCTGTCTGTTTTCTGTCTGTTTTCTGTCTGTGTTTTCTGTCTGTTTTCTGTGTTTTCTGTCTGTTTTCTGTCTGTTTTCTGTCTGTTTTCCGTCTGTTTTCTGTGTTTTCTGTCTGTTTTCTGTCTGTTTTCTGTGTTTTCTGTCTGTTTTCTGTCTGTTTTCTGTCTGTGTTTTCTGTCTGTTTTCTGTGTTTTCTGTCTGTTTTCTGGCTGTTTTCTGGCTGTGTTTTCTGTCTGTGTTTTCTGTCTGTTTTCTGTCTGTGTTTTCTGTCTGTGTTTTCTGTCTGTGTTTTCTGTCTGTATTTTCTGTCTGTTTTCTGTCTGTTTTCTGTCTGTGTTTTCTGTCTGTGTTTTCTGTCTGTTTTCCGTCTGTGTTTTCTGTCTGTTTTCCGTCTGTGTTTTCTGTCTGTTTTCTGTCTGTGTTTTCTGTCTGTGTCTCCATGCTGCTTTCAGGTTCTGTTTGGTATTTTGTGCAGGTTTTGGTTCTGACCTGGAGGAACAGTCTCAGGTCTCTGTTCCAGCTGAGCCACAGCTTGTTCTCGACCTCGTTCACACGAACAAACTCTGAACATTTGTTCGGATTTTCTTGTTTTTTGTCTTGTGGCTCATAAATCAGATCAGAATCTCAGACTGTGACCATCTGATCCACAGTTACAACCTAACTACATGTGAGGAACTCAGACTTTCCACATCATTGTTATGTTTGAATTTTGGGAGCTCATCTTTCAAATTATTCCAACATTACATGAATGCAGGATTACTTGAGAACAGAAAAATAAAATCAGTCAGTGGAACAAAATGTTCTTGAGGTTCAGTCTCAGCTCTGATTACAGATTTAAATCCAGAGCTGCGCATCGTTTTTACTTCTAATGTTTTGTCTTTTTGTTCTTATTTCTTGGTCAGGATTCTAACTTGCAGTGCAGTTACTGTGCAAAGAGGAGAGACAAGCAAGTTCCAGTGGTTTTGTTGGATGATGCTGTCACAGTGACGCTGACCTTTGACCTTTTCAATGTAAAACGTCATCACTTCATTGTTTTATCCTGTTAAATGTTTCTGTGAAATTTTGCCATAATTAGGTAACACCAAAATAATGATACATTTTAAATTTATTTGAATTAAATTAAAATTAAATATTAAATGCTAATATTAATAGCAACATTTTACACTAAGAAATTGTATTAATTTTTTTAAATAGTTTTCAATAATATTCAGTTTTATTATTTTAACACACTAAATTTACAACCCTAGTTTGGAGAAGTGACTGTGACGTCAGCGGTTCAAAGTAACTAATACTCTGAGTAGTTTTTGAGACGAATACTGCGCTTTTACTTAAGTATATTTCTAACACCAGTACTTTTATGTAACAGTACTTGTACTTGAGTACAGATTTTAAGTACTCTTAAGTATTTTAAGTACTCTTTCCACTACTGCAGATAATGGATTCATTTCATGTTCATCATATAACTTTAAAAAAACACTGAGTCTCTCAGGAATATAATTTATTTGAATTAAACTGTGAAACTGATTATTTGAACTTTGACCTTCACTGGTTTTATTGAGGTAAACTCTGCTGTATTTATGGTGTGATGTCAGCAGTTACCTCACAGCCATGGTTTATATGTGTGACTGGTTTCTGAGAAGAGAAAATGAATAAGGAAACTTATTCAGAAAGATAAACAGGAATGATTGTTATTGATTGATTGATTGATTGATTATTCTGTATGTGCAGACTGGTTTTTATCCTGGATTTGGTTTGGTCCCACGCCATGCTGACTGTGATGGTGAGCGACACTCTACAGGAGGAACATCTGGATGCACCGAGCCCAGCTGTTCCACTCTGCAGAGCGACTCAGCTGATTCAGGATTCTGGATCTCAGGTGAGGAACACACACACACACACACACACACACACACACACACACACACTCACTCACTCACCTGGCTGAGTCTGACCACAATCTATTAATTATTAAATGTTGTATTTGAACAAATATAATCTCTAAGGACAAAACTCGTCGCGAGAACAACAATGGCATAAACATTTGATGTAATGCTTTTTTAATGTGAAAAAAATGTAGAAACATTTAAAAAAATTAACTGTCAGAGAGGTCAGAGGTCACCTTGTGGATGATGAATCAATATTATACAAACATATGTTTACATTTTACATATTTCATTTTTGTTCTTAAACCCTCTAATACTAATTCTACTCATTTAGATTAACCTACTATATTTTGTTTGGTGTACCAGATATTCTATACAGCTCACACACACTAACACACACGCTAACACACACACTTTAACACACACTTTAACACACACACTAACACACACACTAACACACACACACTAACACACACACTAACACACACACACTAACACACACACTAACACACACACACTAACACACACGCTAACACACTTCAGCAGATAAATAAAAATACAAGTGATGCAACAAAGAACCAAAGAACAAACTGAAGGAACAGATTAGCAGGAATTCTGGTTATCTGACAAATAAACAGGATCAAACTCTGTGGGACTGAACTCCATGTCGAGAGATGGAAACAAAGTACAAACAACTATAAATTAAACAGCAATAATCAATATCTCCACATGATCCACATGTTCACATCAGCAGAGAGCTCCAGCTTTAAACATGTATTACTGTCCATCATAACTGAATATATTAATAAAGAAAGTTGTATATTAATGTGTTCAAAAGAAACCATCAGAGATGAATGGCAACAAAATAATACTTCCATGTAAACAAGGAAGTTGCAAATTATAATATTCAAGACTCTTAAAATTCTCTGACGTTTTGGAAATATGATTATTTACACAGAAATCTGTCTTGTGTCATCAGCAACATACTTTATTATTATTACTTAGTGTCATTTATGAATGTAAATGATGTACGATGTTTGGCTGTTTTCACACTAGTAACTGAAAAAAAAAGAAATTTAGAAGATCAGTCACAGTTATTGATGATATAACTAGTTAGTATTTACATGTTGTCTCTTCCTGGCTGGTGTGTTTGCTGCTGCTCTGCCTGGAGGTCAGAAATCTCCTGTTTTGTTCAGACTCTTGAAGGTGTTTGGATCCTGTGTTCTCACTGTGACAGCTGGATGTCTCACCAAAGCTAAGCTAGCAGTTGATGATGATCAGGAAATACCTCTAAATCGCAACAATAAGTCAGCTGCTTGTTAAATGCACAGTATAAATAAATAAATGCAGCAGTGATGCCACTGTAACCTGTGTATTGTAATATTGAATTATTATTATTATTAAACAGTTGAAGTTATTGCACATAAAACCATACTGTTAGGTCAGTATTGCACATATGCAATATGCAGCATTCCGCTGTTGTTTAGAGAAAAGAGCATCAGCATCTGTGCAGGGCGAGAATGAAAAGCTTGGCAGTCAAAGCAACAGTAATTAAACAGGGTGGGCTTAGGGTCATCTGTAACATATTTCACTTTTTACACTTTTACTCAGAGATTCTTTTACCTAAATATGTAATATTTCTAGTCAGTCTACCTAAATGTCAACTATCTAAAACCACTGAAAGTTTTTAGACTCACACAGTTGAAAAACAACATTAAGTTTTCATGGAAAATCAGCAATATTTCAGTCAATCAACTGTTTTTATGTCGATTTCATACCAGGGATGTGATCAGATAATGTACAAAACATGACAATGTTAATAAAACTCAGCAGATGTACCAGTTGGAGCATTTGTGTCATTCCTTATTGACAAGTGAATTGATTACGTCTACACAGTTAGTTAATTTGATTGATAGAAGTCGTAAAAATACTCTACAACCCTCTTGACAAATTAGAATATCCTGAGACATCTGACTGATCATAGTGTAGCCGGATGGTCAATACAGCTCAGACTTTTTGGGGAGACCCTGTGTAATTCAGCACTGACCCTGTGTTACACAGGAGCAGCTGGTCGTACCATTTGTAATTCCTTACAGACCAGAATTAACATGCATGACATGAGGATCTTAATTTTTAATTCATTTATGCAAAGCCAGTTTTCCAGTCACCATTACTTGTAGAGTGGACCGATCCTGCTAATATTTTTCAGGGATGTTTAATACTACATGAGTCACATGCTGATGTGATGACATAATGTTGACATTTGCATAGCAAGAGAAAGCACATCTATTAAAACTAGCACGTTACAATCACAATTACGACTCTCCCTTAATTTAAATTTTTGTTCCCTGAACTCTTCCATCTGCATAAGACGTAAAACATGCATGTATCTTGCCTTTAACAACAGTCAAAAAAAGAACATATAAGAGCCATGTATTTGATTTCTGTTGAATATTTAATAATTCCCCCTAACACTAGAGGGGGTGCATGGTACAGTAGGCTGAGGAGAGTGATAGTGGTCAATGCCATCAGTCACAGGTGTTGGCGATTAGGAGGAACCGAACTGTCTATGTCTGTGCTCAGTGAACTGAACTTATTGAAAGTGATGAATTACTGAGTGTGGACACTGCAAACAAACACTCTGTAATGCACATCTAAAGAATTAGCAGCCAGTAGCAGCTGAAGTACAGGACTCAGTCACTCCAGAACATTTGGAAACCTTTTAACTTCACAGTTTTGTTACTTATTAAAGAGCTGTTGTGTTGAATTGTGTTACCCTTTAAGATTCCAGTACATTTCACTAATTAATTAATTGATTGAATAATTATTTTAGGCATTCATACTGCAAGAGAAAATCAAGAGAAAATTGTTACTTTGAAAAAACATTCTGAAGTGGTTTACTTGTATGTATAATTGTATAACTTGTAATATAAAGACTAAAGATGACATTACTGGTCAAGAAAATATTTCCTTCCTGTTGACTCTGTTTGACCTCAGAGGTGTCAGCACTGCAAGAGGCTCACATGGAGTTATGAAACAAATAATTATTCATGATCAGCTGTAGATTGGTTCAGTTTATTTATATGAACAAGATAATACATTTCAGATGGTACATTATGTGAGGCTAAATAAAAAATAATAAAAACAACAACTAAAATCATGTCACTTTACAAAAAAAAGTAAAGCCATGATCATTTCATCGAACAAAAACAAAGTATTCATTGACAACCTTTCAATATCTAAACAAGACAAAAAAAACAAATAAAAAGTAGCACTCAAAGACAAATGATTAACAGCTGGAAATCAATAAATAATGCTGTTTTAATGTCAGTTTGATTCATGAACTCTATGTACAGTACAAAAAGTTCAGAGGTTGATTGAACTGCTTGACTTGTTGCACTAATGAGCATCATTTTGTTCTTCTGTTCTCTATCAGCAATGTTAGCTAACACTGATGATCCTTAGAGGGAGGAAAGAAGCAGATTTATGGACTTATTGCATCTAAAATATAATTAATCATAACAACAAAACAAGTGGCAATTTAACAGCTGGGGCAAAAAGGGCCACAACAACGTTGAAACCATTATTGATGAAACATTAAAGGTTGATATCTGAACATGACAGCCAAACAAACACACCCCTCCCTTTAGCGCTGCTTCAGTTACTGGAAGCCTCAAAGAAGGCAAGTAATATTTTACTTCTAAGAAAGTACAAGTGTAGAGATGACCGGGGTGGAGCTGAAGCACAGAGCCAACAGACAGCTGCCGAGAGTCGGCCAACCAGGGGTAGACCTGATGTCAACTCCTTTTACTGGCAGGAGGGGAGCTCAGGGTTTATGTTTCAAATTTTTTGGGGTAAAAAAGTGGATTTGTCTTCACTCCTGCTGGTCAACCTGTCTGCAGCAGTGACCCACGGAGGAATCTGATAGTGTGAGTGTACTGATTAGAATACCACACCCCACCTTTAACTTTACTTTCAGTTGTCTATCTCTGGTTTTGAAACACTCTTGGTAGAAATGAGGGCAGGATTTTCAGCTGTTAACCATCTAAATCTTCTCTTAGATATTAGCAGTTCTGTATTAATATTGTCTGATGTTTTAGCTGCTTGTCCAAAGCTAAACCTGGACAGTGATCGGTACTTTTTTGAACAAGTGGCTCTGTTTAAACAGCCGGTGTCTGCATGACTGAATGAAGGATCTGAGTCTATCATATTATCACTGTGCAGAATGATGTGGTCACTGTGTGTTAATCTCTACAGTCTGATATAAAAATACAAAAACTTTTTCCTGTAACCATGGTGACTACATCAAAGATGGTGACAGGGTTTCAGTCCTTAGAGGGCATAAAAATTAAAATGCATGGCACAGTGGTTCTACTTCTGTGTGACATCTGACAAGTGCTCATGCGATACAGCAGGACTGTTGCTGCTCTGGGGTCAAAAGTTTCTTTTTCAACTCATTCATTTCTTGCTCATTTTTTTTCTGCAGTTCATCCAATTTTTCCTTGAGGCTGCTGTCGTCTTGGGTCATAACTTGCTGTTTCAACTCATTCATTTGTTGTTCATGTTTTGTCTGCAGTTCAGCCATTTTTTCTTGCTCGTTTCTTTTATTTTCTTCCAGAAGTTTCTGCTTGAATTCATGCAATTTTTGCTCATGTTGTTTCTGTAATTTTTCCACCTCTTTTTTCTGATTTTGTTGATGTTCAGTCAAAAGTTTCCGTTTCAAGTCAATAATTTGTTGTTCATGATCAAGCTTGATCTTTTTTATTTTCTGGTCTCCTCTGTTTGAGGTCAGAGGTTCCTTGTCCAGGTTTTTCATCTCCTGGTTCTGCTTCTTTTTTAATTTATCAATTTGCTCCTTCTCCCTCTTTTTGTTTTGGGATGAAAGATCTTTTGCAAGCTGGTCCACTTCTTTTTGGTGTCTTTCCTGCATTGCACTAATTTTTTTCCTGTTCTCTTTCTTTTGAGTCAGAAGTAGCAGTATCAAGTCAGTCATTTCTAGTTTATGTTTGCTCTGTAGTTCATCCATGGCTTGTGTCAGAGTTTTTTCTTTGTGGGTTGAAAGTTCCTTCAAGCTGTCATATTCCTCCTGCTTTTCCTGCATGTCTTTCTCCTGCTGTTGTTTCAGATCCATAACTTCCTTTAAGTGTTTTTCTATCAGGGCTGCAAAGTCCTTCTCCTTCCTCTGTTTGAATTCATTGAACTCTTCAGCTTTATTTCTGGCCTCCTCCTCATATTTCTTCTCAGTTTCCTCCAGTTTTGTGTTGTAGTTTTCCTCTAACTCTTTCAGCTTCTTCTCCTCTTGTTCTCTTCTGATTCGATCCTCTTCTTTTCTTTTCTTTTCATTATTTTCTCTTTCCTGTTCATGTTCTTCCTGCTGTTTTCTAAGTCTTTGTTCCTTCTGTTCATCTTCTTGACGTCGTTTTTCCCACCATTCTTTTTGTGTTTTCTCCCAGTTCTCTCGTTGTTTTCTCATCTCTTCTCTGCTCTCCTCCAACTTTCTGTCAATCATTTCCTTTGATTCTGACTCTGATCTTATTTTTTTCTCCAAAGCTTCAAGTTGTTGTTTCCACTCCTGTCGTTTAAGTTCTTCCTGTTGTTTCTTCTTCCTGTCTTCTTCTTCTCTCCTTTCTTGTTCTCTCTTTCTCTCCTCACGTTCTTTGTTGATTTTCTCCTCCTTTTCTTCAAGTTGTTTTTCTCTCTGTTTTCTCTCCTCTTCAATCTCTGCTCTCTGTTTCTCCATTCTTGTTTCCATTTCTTCCATTTCTTCCTCATGTTTTCTCTGAAGCTCCTCCCTCTCTCTCCTCATCTCTTCTTCCTTCTCCTCCAGGATTCTCTTCATTTCTTTCTTTATTGCTGCCTCGGCCTCTTGCAGCATCTCATTAGTGTAGCAGCTGCCTCCATTTGTCTTCACCATGGTGTCAATCTTGGTTATCAGCTCTCTGACTTGTGTGTGGTTTTGTTTATCAAAGTTATTGAACACATGGTATCTTCCTCCACAGTCAGAGATCAGCTTCTTGAAGGAATCATCACATCCCTTTTCAATATATTCCTCAACAGACTGTGAATGATGTTCCAGTGAATCTCCTCCAGTTAAAAGAATGATGGTGAACTTCTCAGAATTGTCCCCAAAGACCTCCTTGATGAGTTTTAACGTCTCCTTCTCTTCTGGTGTAAATCTACCGATCTGTATCACCAACAGGAAGACATGTGGTCCTGGAGCCAGAAGACTGATGCATTTCACCATCTCCTCATTCACTTCATCATGAGACAAAGTTGAGTCAAACAGACCAGGAGTGTCGACCACAACAACAGGACGACTGTCCACTTCACTCTGGGATTTCTGACAATGTTTGGTGACTGATTTTTGGAAAGCTTCAGCTCTAAACTCTTCTCTTCCCAGAATGGTGTTTCCTGAAGAGCTCTTTCCACTGCCAGTCTTTCCTATCAGAACAATCCTGAGACTCTCTGGACTCTGCTGCTCATCATCACCTGTGAAATAAGAAGATCAAGAGTTACTTTAAATGCTGACAGTTGGAACAGTATAGACTGCAGGATATAATGCAATATGGATGGTGTAGAGCACAAAAAACAACATTTTTTTATTATTTTGATGTCTAGTATCTATAGTTATCATTGTTAGTACTTACAGATGACTGTGCTGTTTATTTCCTGGTCCTTCAATTTGTCCTGCAGGGTGTCGATGTGTTTCTCTTGCTGTATGATCTTTTGTATTTGAGCAAATACAAATATTTTTGTTGTGATGATTTGTCTTTGCAGGGTCTCAGTCTCATTTTTTCCACCATGTCCAACAGCTGTGTGATCTGCTGCTGGTCCTTGATGTTGAGGACAACATGTCTTCCTCCACAGCTCTGAAGGAGATCCTGGATGTCTCGGGTCTTTCTTACAAAGTCAACAACAGCTGGAGCTGCAGGATCTGAGTCCACAGTGAACAGAATCATGGTGAAGTCATTGACTCGAGAGCTGAATGTCTTCTGGATGGTCTTTAACTCTCCCTTGTCTTCATCAGTGAGGGGACACACAGGTAGGACCAGGATGAAGACATGGACGCCCTCAGGATCACAGAGGGAGATACACCTGAATGATTCCTCCATCACTGCCTCCTGAGGTTTTCTATACAAGGCAGGCAGCTCCACCACAGAAACCCAACGTCCACACACCTCTCCCTGATTTTTAACACACTCTGATGAGTCGGAGACTGAATGAAGATCTGTCCGACCTAAAATGGCCTCGGCTGCTGAAGTCTTCCCTGCTCCTCTCCTCCCACACAGAACCAGGTTTAAAGATGGTTTCATGTGTTCAGACTTTGGTCTCATGGTCTCTTCAGTGAAGGTGAGGAAGGTTCCTTTGTTTTCATCCACAATCTTCTCAGTCTTCTCCATCAACAGTCTGTGGTTGTGTTCAGACATGTTGTAGTATCTTCCTCCACAGTCTTTAATGAGTTGATTCACAGTGAAACTTGTTTCATTCCCCTCATGTGTTCTGATGACCATCGAGTGTTTAAAAGCATCTTGATCAAACAAACTCAGGATGAACTTCAGTGTTTTTCTGTTCTCTTCAGTGAACTCAGATGGTTTCACTAACAGCAGAAGAACATTTGGTCCAGGAGAACACAGACTGATGCATCTCTTCATCTCTTCTCTGACTTTTCCCACAGACTGACTGAAGATGTCTGAAGTTTTCACTACAGTTAGAACATTTTCTCTCCACTCTCCACAGATAGCCACACATTGTTGTTTTTGTGAATGAAAACCTTGTTTCTCTACGATGAAGTCACCAAGCTTTGTCTTTTTGTCCTCGCTTTTCCCCACCAGTACAATCCTGAGTGCCGACACTGTAATTAAACAGAGGAAACAAATGTCGTAGCTTAGTGTTGGTAGTAACAGGCGAGTGGGCTGAAATTCAAATTCTAGGACACTGCAGCTAGTTTGAAAATCAACTGCAGCTTTCTTTCAAGCACCCTGGCATAGACTTTTCCAGGAAGGCTATGAGGGGTTATATGAGGCTATACAAGGATGTCTGAGCAATAAAATAAAGTGGTTTCTTGTTCAATCCTTTTTCACTGCAGTTACAGTGTAGATAGAAGGTATGTGGGTATAATAAAGCTCTCAAACGTCCCTTTTTCAAGGATCTTACATAGTAAGTACTGGGTATGCGGACATGTATAATTATGTAGTGCAGTTTACTGTCACTGTGAGTTAACAATGAATGAAATGTACATTTGTATTTCTTTTGAGGCAAATAACAAAGTTGATTTGTTTATTTTATTTATATTTCTTTATCTCTTATAGTAAAAAGAAAGAAAGAACCCCACTATGGGGGTTAGCAAAAATCACCCAAGCCTTTGTCTGCTTTGAGGCTGTCAAAATTGTATGTTAACTAAAGTCACAACTTATATAAAAGTCTGTATACTAAACTATCTTAAAAGATACATTTTCTGTTCTCGCTACTTAGTAGGCTCTTCCTCTCAAACTCTGAATCATTATTATTCTTTTGGTGAGTCTGAGTGTGTATAAGCTGACTCTGTTGGGTTGTTCAAATAAAAAATGTTCAGGTTTCAAAAGGCAAATGTTCTGAGAATGGAAACAATTACAACTGATGTTCAGGAATGAATCACATATTCTTTTGGTATGTATGCAGTGGTGGACAAAGTACTCAACCCCAGCACTTGAGTCAAAGTATAGATACTCCTGGTCAAATATTCAACTACAAGTGAAAGTAGCTAAGTCAAAATTTTACTTGAGTTAAAATACTAGAGTACTTACTTTTGAAAATACTTAAGTATTCAAAATATAAATTACAAAGTACATTTTCTAATATCAATACATGCTGTATTGTTTTCACGATGCATTTACAGAACCTTGTAACTCTCCTAATGATGCACTGACTTGCTTCTAAAACCACTCTGCTACACAAAGCCTATAGAAACACCTATAAAAACCTCAGCTTAGAAATGTAATTAAAAACAACAAGGACAGCTGTTGTCATTTTCTGATGTAACTGTATTAAAATCACATCATAAAATTAGATTGAAGCCGACTGTAAGGAGTTCTCCAAGTCTGTTAAATCACTGAGATTTCTTTCTGGCTTTATGCACATGAATTATGTGGTATTTTTCACCCTGATAAGAACAACATTAAAAGGCTACCTGAAATTATTTCTCTTTTTCTAATTATAATAACATCTTGAGATTGGTCAGGGGGGTTGTCAGCTTTTCTGAGATACAAGTAGAGGGGCTCCAAGGGAAACAGTTACAAGGATACAAGGAACATACTACAAGGAGATTTGAACTGGTACAGGTGCTACTATATGACCTACATAAGTCAATGAGACCATCAGCAAGAAAATGAGCTATTTCTATAGTTGGATAGTGTCGGCCATTTGGTCAGATTCTCCTTGAAATCAGATGAAGCAATTTACAGCATACAGACCGGAAGTGCCTGTGTTTTTCATTTTGTCAGGCAGAATTACAGTGAGTAGTATGTTCACCAGTTAAAGAGAAGCAGGATGAGATTTTTATTCAGGTCATTTTGTTTTTATATTTTCTGGTAGTTGCAGTGGACTCACTTTTGTCCATATGGGCCTCCAAAATCAATCTGAACATTCCTTGTAGCCGCTTTAAGTTTAGTAATGTGATCATACAATTATCACATTAATAATATAGCAATTAAAATAACTTATTATACGCCCCTTAAAGGGTCACCCATGAAACACTGTAAGTTCAAATTCAATATTATCATTATATAAATATAATTCTGGCACAGTTAAGTTTTACTCACTGTGAGGTGGAAGAAAGTCACAGCTCCTGCTGCGTGTAGGTGGTTGATGTTCATGTGAAACTATAAGGATACAGAAATATACATATTTATTCATTCATTCATTATTTTGATGTTTTCATGTAATTTCTAATAAGCATGGATTTTATGAACTGTGATTTACAATTTCCTCTACTTTTCATAATATTTTCACCTTGATCTAATATCACATGAATTGCTCCATAGCTTGCTCACTTCTGTTTAACTAATTTATTTGATTCCACTGAGCACAACACTTCTGCTCCACGGTTTTGATCCATCCTGCACACAGCAGGAAAAAAAGAACTGACCAGATTCTCTCAGTTTTCTCTGTGTCTGACTTCCTGTCCGCTTAATCTGCTCTGTGACAATTGAGGTGGCATCTGTCAAAAACAGAATTGGTGAGGCGCTATGAGTAGAATCACAAGCATTTTGTGCAATGGCAGTGATCAACTCCTGATGTGACCCAACCATAGCCTGACACAGCCATGTCTGGTGGAATCTAGTCATAACACCACAGAGGTGGAACCACACAGCAATTCTGACTTCCACCAAGGAATTGCAGAGTTGACTATTCCCTATAACAAAGGATGGGGGGTCCTTCAATGTGGTTACTGGTTTAGGTAGATGGGTTGGTGAATCTGGTTAGAGAATCAGGTAAACTTTTGTTTTTCCTCTTTGTGTTCAGAACTATGAGACACCCCTTTAACATTAAACACTGTGACTTGAGTGACTGTTTATATACACTGCTCAAAAACATTAAGGCAACACGTACTCATCACAGTCTAACAACAAGTCAGTTAAACATGTGGGATATCGATCTGTCCAGTTACGAAGTGTAAGTGATTGTGAATCACTTTCACCCGCAAATAAAAGCGACAACAGGTGGACAGGAGAGGCAACAGCAAGACAACCCCCAAGAAAGGGAATAGTTTTGCAGGTGGTGGCTACAGACTATTTCTCTCTCCTTATCCTTCCCGACTGAGTTCCCGACTAAGTTTGTATTTTTTACTCAATTTATGATATATAAAATGTTGTCGTAGAATTTTCACTCAGATTGACTTACAGTAAGGACGCTCCCAGTCAGGACTGCTGCTGCGCTTCTGGGGGTTTGAATCACCATCATCACTATCTATAAAAACATGGAAAATATAGTTATATTTTGCTGGTAAAGATTCACAGACCTGTGAATCTTTATTAATTAGTGAAGATAAATGTTTGGAAATGATCATGTTATGAGCAAATAAACATCCAACATATAGATATACAGTATATTTTTACTATTACTAATTTATTTCAGGAGCATCATGGTTTAGAGCTCCCCTAAAATGTCCCAACGACCTTCAGGGAGATAATGTCCTTTTCAGGAGAGCCGAGCTCCCCTTAGCCCTTTCATAATTTGAATCATGCCTCCTGTTTTAATAGTCTTTAGCCTGACTCGTAGCAGCTAACTAGCCAGCTCACTTTCACAACAAACCCCCCTAACCTCCATCACTCAGGTTACCCACAAGCCCACCTTCCTTAAAGGGGAGGGCTCGCCCCCTAACACACAGGTGCAGTAGGTGTGTAATTCAAGTCTATTACCGGAGCAAAAGTACTAAAATCCCATGTTGGAAATACTCCATTACAGGAAAAATTTCTGCTTTACAAAACTTTACCAAGGTAGAAGTTTTTCATTATGACAGCAAAATTTACTCCGTGTCGAAAGTGAATGTGTATTACTCATTGTGCTGTAAAATGTTTTACTATAATATCTGATGTTTTCATTTTTAAAGACTATTTTTGCCTTTATTTTGGATAGTGACAGCTGAAGATATGACAGGAAAGGGAGTAGAGAGAGGGGGAATGACACACAGCAAATGGGCCACAGGCGGGAATCGAACCAGTGACCACTGCAGAGGACTAACAGCCTCAGTACATGTGGCCAACGCTCTACCAACTGAGATATGGGAGAACTCCATATCTGATGTTTTTGAATGAATATTACAGCTGCATTAATGTTTATGTTTCATTTTACTGCTGTAGATGTTTCAGGTTGAGCTCATTTTAACTACTTTACTGCTGGCTAGTTTAATCTACAGCAATGCATCATGACAATTTGCAGTATGTTATTTTAGAGAAAATGTGTATATCAGGTTACATATCATATAACAAAAAACAGCTTAAAAATATTGGGATATTATTTTTAAGCCATATAACCCAGCCTCAGTATACATGTTGTATTTTGTGTGTATTATGAAGGAACGACAACTTAAATTTTGCTGTACAACCCTCTGTTGTATGATGGTCATAAATAACCTTGTATCCTTAATTATTATGTAGACAGTGAAAGAAGACAGTTTGTTATCCAGACTAATAAAGTCTGACTGAACTCACTAGATGATGCAGTCGCCATGATGTCACTCTGCTGGAAACATCAGAGACGAATTCAACTGAAGAGGAGAACAAACAGAAAACAAGTTCGCTCACTCACACATTGAGATAACCACAATTAACTCAAAAAGAAGTAGCGATAAGCTAATGTAGTTGTTCTGAATACTTACATGTGTCAGTGTTTTTTTTTTCAGTGTCCTCTGCTGAAGTCAAAACAGCTCTGTGTTGCAAACTGTCCTGTAACATGTCGACATCATCATCATCATCATCATCATCATCATCATCAGACATGAATAAAATCATCAGGATACACTTTACAGTTCCACTTCAGGTTGGGCTGAAGTCGGGCAAACCAGTGAGTTAAAACTAATATTTGACAGTTTGATTTAATTTCAAATATGATCTAAAGTAAATCAGCTCAGAGGTCAAAATCTCTTATTTTAACTTTAAATATTTGCATAATGGACTGCTATTATTATACTTATTATTATTTAATTATATACTACAATGACTACTACTGCTGCTGATAATAATAATAATAATATATTATTATTATTATTACAACAGTAGCAATACCTTATTTTCAGCTACTAGGCCTATTTGTGTGTGTGTGTGTGTGTGTGTGTGTGTGTGTGTGTGTGTGTGTGTGTGTGTGTGTGTGTGTAGATGGAATGGGTGTGGAGGAGCAGCACTGTGTGTAAAATCATAAAATAAAGCTTCATATAAGCGTCACAGGTATCAATATGTTTCTAAAGTTGAACTCGGAGAAACACTTTTGTTCTTTTTAAAAGTCGCCTTGTTGTTCGTGAATGGAGCCAAACTTTATTCTTCTTCCTGCTTCTGTCGAGGCGCTGATCGTCTCAAATGACTCCATTACATAATGATATTATTTACCGGAAACGATCTTAAATATCTTCAGTGATTTTTCTGTTCAAACACCAACTGAAGCATCATCCTCTGACTACTCAATTAAAGCAAAAAGCAGAAAATCATCACTTTTCTTATCGACTGTTTGAATGTTTCGCTCTTTTTTAAGTCAGGTGAAGTAAACTGACGGTGTTTGTCTGCTGTCTGTCACCCGGTCCTGTCTGAATGAACAAAAATCTGTTCCCAGCGCAGTTCATAACGTTACTGTGATAATAACAAAGCTGTATCTGCATTAACAGGCTGCATTTAGCTGCTTGATTTACTCGATCATTTCTATCAATCTGGTTTTAGTCGTTTACTCACCAGATGAAACTTCTGCTGCGTCGCCAGCGAGACACAAATGAGCATCAGGGAAAGTGAAAGTAAAGAAAAGGTGCTCAGGAAATGTTCAGATGTGTTTCAAAATATGTTATTAAAACTCAGCATGCGCCTATGTGATAATAATTACAGAAAAAAATCATTTGGATCAGTCAAGAGGAACCGCAGCCTATTTAAGCTGTGTTGCACTTACAAATGTTTTTATTTTAATTTTTGAAATTCTACATTTTTAACATTACTCTGTACATCCAATTTTGATAGTTAATCATTTTGATTCCTCTCGTGTGCAGTTTTGTTGACATGTTTACAGTTAATATTTGCTGTGTTATCTGTGAATTATGAGATTTCATTCATTTTATTCCATGACATCACAAATCTGTCCCTCCCCGCATCTAAAATGATCCAAAACAGAAGGGAAGCTCAAAATTATGAAGTCTTTACTAGCCTATTTTAATAGCCTACTGTTGCTTCGTAGGAGAGTGAGGAGTGTGTTTGTTTGTGTTGAGAATATGACTTTCGTGAAACGATCAGAAATCATCGATCGGCCACGCTGCGCTCAAACTGACCCTGCAGGCGTCACCGGACTGGGTGCGGATTGATAACATGATTCAACTGTGATGGACCAGATCTGTGGCAGAGTTATTAAAGATTAGCATTTTTTGTTGTTGTTGTTTGTTTGTTTTTAATTCAGTTTAGTTACAGTTAGTTTCCTCAGTGGGTTTGTTTATCTCATTTAAGTTTGTATTGCTTAAAATATTCACTTTTACTTTAGTCTTTATTAGTTTCAGTATTAGTTTTATTTATTTATTTTAATAATAATATGGGTGGTATTTGTCAGAGGCAGATGTAAGAAGTTCAGATCAGGTATGACAATACAAACATAAAACACAAGACGTCTCAGTCTCATTAAACAGATGAAACAACGCCCTCTAATGGTTGTGTTGATAAATCTGACCAAATTGACAAAGACTAAAATGAAAAACATTCCCGATATATTTTTATTTTATTTCAGTTATTATTGTAGCCTACACATTATTGTTTCAGTTAGTTTTATTTTTTTTTAGAAAGTCTAGTTTTTATTTTTATTTCAGTTAACTAAAACAAATCACAACTAGTTGTAGTTTTTAGTTTAGTTTTAGTTAAACTCTGATAACTTTAGGCAGAGACTGAGGAAAGTCCTCATCAATTTTCAGTAAACAAAAACAAAACTAATGTTATATCATTAAATATTTTTAGTCAGTTTGCAGTTACTGATGTCCATTTGTAGACTTGTGGGGTTATTTGGGCTAATAAGCCTTAATTAATAATTCATTTTAAAAAGCTGATGTGTGTGTTCACGCTGTCTGAGCTGAGTGTGTGGTGTCACGGTGCTCATAGTTCACGGCATGTTGAGGTTTTAGGAGACTTGGATCACAGCAGACGAGCAGCATGGAGGCATTTTATGTTTTTTTTTCTGTTGTTTTTCTGTTTGAAAACTGGACATCATTCACTTCCATTGTTTGGGAGATTCTGCAACACCGTTTTCCTGTGAAACTCCAGCTGTTCTTTGTGGACTAGAGAACGAAACCTGATTTTCAGTCGACATGAGGGTGAACAGTCCTTTTTTATCAGTAGAGTATCGACTCCTCTCATGATGACAGATCACTTTGGCCTAAATATGGACAGAAACATCGGTCACTGTTGTCTCAGTAAATCAGGTGTGAATGTGGCGTTCAGGGACAGTCTGCTCTGATTGGTTGATTCTCATTTGCAAACAGCTGTTGTACATTTTACTATTTCTTAAAGTCTGTTCATACATACAAACACATGAAGCAAAAAACAAACCAACACATTTTATGTAAAATAAGTTTGAGTCCTCAGTGTTATTCATCGCTTTATATATGTTTATTGATATTTACTACAGAATGTTTATGAGGCTATACATTGTATATTTAAAACATGCTTTAAACATACTTTAAAATTGCAGCTTTTAGTCTAAATATGCATTTGTGTATAACGAAGGATGGAACAAACAATTAATAAACCATCAAAGTTGTAAGAAAGTTTCATTACTTTAATACTGGGATTAGTTACTGACTACATTTATTAACAGACACTTTAAAGAAATCCTCCCAAGTCTGCTTTTAACTAATGAAGCTCTGTTAGTTCAGTCAGGATTATTATTTTCATGCATATTTTCACTCACTTCTGCTGGATCATGATGATCAGAAGAGGTTATGTTATATCAGTAAATACACAGTTTTATTGTTTTTTTTAGGAAAACATTGCAGATTGTAACTTTAATTAATTGTTAGTCTATATTAACTGAGTAATAAAAATAATCTGTGGAGTAATTGATGCATTAGTTGATAGATTAATCAGATAATCATCAGTTCAAACAGTCTTTTTCATTAGAGATGGCTTTTCTCTCAGTCCAGGTCCTGGTGTTCATCTCATAGACAACTGGACCTGTTTGACTTTCTCATCTGACAGGCTTCTTCAGTTCTGACTGATAAATGGGGAGTTTCCAGGTTCTTCATCTGCTTCTGTTCACTACATCACCAAGGTGGAAAACTGTTGTCAGTGTTTAGGTGAGGTGGGCGGGAAAGTTAACCAGGATTTACCAAACCAAACTCTTAGTTTTCATCCATGAAGTAATTTTTCTTTTAAGACTTCCAGTGAAGCATGAATCTCACTTTTGTGTGGATCGTCCATGCAAACTAAAATTGATCCTCTATGAGGTGAAGGACTCGGTGTCCTGGCTGGACTTACTGCATGTTATTTATTCCATATAATCACAGGATGTGACATGAGTTTTTCTTTCTAGCACGTGTTTGCTTCATGACTTCCAGTTCTTGCCTGAGTTTTTTCAGTTCTTCCTCATTTTGCTTGTCGTGTTGTTCCATTTCAGATATTTGTGTCTCCAGTTTAATTTGCATCTGCTGCATTTCTTCCTGTTGTCTCCTCTGTGACTGTATCTGATCCTTTCTCATAATTTGCTCCACTTCCCTCTGAATTGCCTCCTTAGTCCACTGGAACATCTCAGTGTTGTAGCAGCCGCCTTTTTCCTTCACGATGGTCTCGATCTTGGTCAGCAGCTCTGTGACTTGTGTGCGGTTTGTGTGGTCTTTGTTATTGAAGACCTGGTATCTCCCTCTACAGTCATCTATGAGTTTTTTAACAAAGTCAGGACAGTCCTGGATGTAATTCTCAAATGACTGACCTTCAAGTTCATCTCCTCTGGTGAATATGATGATGATGAACTCTTCAGACTTCTTGCCAAAAATCTTTTTGATCAGTTCCACAGAATCCTTTTCCTCTGGTGCAAAGCTGCCGATCTGCAGCACCAGTAAGAACACATGAGGTCCAGGAGCCAACATGCTGAAGCATTTGTGAAACTCTTCTTGAATCACATCATCAGACACGTTTGTGCCAAACAATGCGGGGGTGTTGACCACAACAACAGGTCGTCCATCAATCTCTCCTGTTGCTGACTCACACGTCTTGGTCGCTGGTTTTGGGGTGATTCTGGGTTTGAAATGCTTTTTGCCTAAAATGGTGTTTGCTGTTGCACTCTTCCCACTACCACTCCTCCCAATCAGCACGATCCTGAGATCCTCTCTGCTCTGATGTTCTTCATCACCTCCCATCTCACTCCTCCATTTCACATCCTTCAGTTCAGCTTCATGTCTTGAAACCTTCTCCATCTGAGCCTTGGTGAACATGTCCTTTGTGAAGCATCTGGATCCTTTAACTCTCATCTTTGCCACTTTATCCAACAGCTGTGGGATCTGCTGCTGGTCCTTGATGTTGAGGACAACACATTTTCCTCCACAGCTCTGAAGGAGCTCCTGGATGTCTCTGTTCTTTCTTACAAAGTCAACAACAGCTGTAGCTGCAGGATCTGAGTCCACAGTGAACAGAATCATGGTGAAGTCATTGACTCGAGAGCTGAATGTCTTCTGGATGGTCTTTAACTCTTCCTTGTCTTCATCAGTGAGGGAATCCACAGGTAGGACCAGGATGAAGACATGGACGCCCTCAGGATCACAGAGGGAGATACACCTGAATGATTCCTTCATCACTGCCTCCTGAGGTTTTCCATACAAGGCAGGCAGCTCCACCACAGAAACCCAACGTCCACACACCTCTCCCTGATTTTTAACACACTCTGATGAGTCGGAGACTGAATGAAGATCTGTCCGACCTAAAATGGCCTCGGCTGCTGAAGTCTTCCCTGCTCCTCTCCTCCCACACAGAACCAGGTTTAAAGATGGTTTCATGTGTTCAGACTTTGTTCTCATGATTGAACCTGCATCCTCATCTTCAAATACATCACAGCTCAGATGTTCTCCATTGTTCTCCTTCACAGTGTGACTCAGGCGCGTTAACAGCTCTGAAACCTCAAGGTTTTCCAGCTTCAAGTATCTGTATCTACACATTCTGATGAAGTCCTTTAATGGTGGATTTTGCATATAATTTTCCATGAAACCTGGACTCTCCTCTCTGAGTGTTGATATCAGAACCAGTGAATGATCAAATGATTGATCACTGAAGAGCTGAAGGACTCTGCAGAGCTTCAGTTTGTGATCCTCAGTGAAGTCTTCAGGCTGTAGAACCAGCAGGAACACATGAGGTCCAGGAACAGAGAGTCTCACACAGTCTTTCACATGTTCTCTCAGTTCTTCGAGGGAGTAGACAGGATCCAGCAGATCTGGGGTGTTGATGATGTTGATGTGTTTCTCTGCCAACTTTCCTCTGAGGCTCAGACAGCAGCCTGGGTTGTTCTCAGTGTAGAACTTCATCTCTCCCAGTATGAAGTTCCCCACAGAACTCCTCTGAGACCAGCTGTTCCCCAGCAGAACAACCCTCAGCTCAGACACTGAGAAGGAAAACAATGAATTGGAAAAACTTCATTGCACATTTCCAAATATGATAACACTGGGTTTATAACCAATGATCTGTCATGGCTGGACTTCAGTGAACTTGTCTGCTGTTATCATCCTCAAACTGAAGCTTGCAAATATCCAAATAAAATCAAACATGAGTTTGTACCCAACAGTTTCTATAAGTATGGCTCAGGTCCATTTAACTTACTGGTAGGTGGCAGGAACTCAAAACTGCTGCTCCTCCTCAGTGGTTTTGGATCATCTGTCACTGCAAAGATAAAAAAAAAAAGAAAACACTGATTCATTCATATATGATCTTTAATTAAAGGGACACTGTTTCTGAAGGAACATAATTCTGTTGATAATTTAGTATTTTTAGGGGTCCAAACAGGGTCACTCACTGTTTATGTTCTCATTATTCTTTTGCTTCTTTCTTTCTTTCTTTCTTTGTCATTTTTCCCTGCTAAAACTGTAAGACTTAAACTCACCAAAACTGCCAGGTGTGTTGCTGATTCCACCCAAGCAAAAAAAAAAAAAGTCACACTTCTTGACCTCAGCATGGCACTGCACATGTGACTACATGGACTTTGCACAGTCTCAGGTCACGACTCAGTCAGTGTGTAAGTTTTTGGTAACAAATCTAAATTTATTGACGTTTCACAACCAAAACCTCAAAAAATCAAAATAAATGAGCCGTACGTCCTACAGAGTTCATCTGCTGAAGTTTGCCTCACTGTAACCTGTGGTCAGTTCAGAGGTCTGTCGCTCTATAGAGTCTTCATTCAAATGGGACCAAAATCAACAGAGACATTCTGTAGATGGTAGATATCAAGTGTTTCAAACTGCCTTCAGATCAAAAGGTGAGTCTGTAGTGATATTTAATATCTTGCTGTATTTTGTAATGTTCAAAATTTTCTATTTCAACTTAAGTTTGAACACATCTCACCAAACCATCTGACAATACACTTGAGAAAAGCTGTTTTTTTTGTTTTAATAATTGTATCCTCAGCAGTTCGATTATTGAGATCTTTTTAAGTTTTGTGACATGTTTCTCTCTGCCTTCTGTTTGTGAGCTTCTTCCAGCCTCAGCAGCCAGTGGGCGGAGTCAGAGAAGGCATCACTAAAACATTTGAACCTAGATCATTTAAAGGCATTTTGACTGGACCACACTGGCTGCTTGAGCCCGTGTGAGCAGCACAGTAACACGTGTCACACGTGGCTGCAGCCACACTAAACAAAATGCAAAATGTGGCTCACTGAAAGTTTCTTGTCCTCAAGGCCTTCATGGAAATACCAAAAACTATAAATCTAGCAAAGACAGTCAATAGCATTTTGCTTACCATTAAACTGTTATCAGACCTTTTTTATATTAAACTGTAACTGTTCTGTACATCCATGTTGTTCATGTTCTTCTTCTTCCTCTTCTACTTTTGCTGCTTCTATCATTGCAGCCTGTGTGCAGCCTGTGTGTAGCCTGTGTGCAGCCTGTACGTAGCCCGTGCGCAGCCCGTGAGCAGCCCGTGCGCAGCCCGTGCGCAGCCCGTGCGCAGCCCGTGTGTAGCCCGTGTGCAGCCTTTGTGCAGCCCGTGCGTAGCCCGTGTGCAGCCCGTGTGTAGCCTGTATGCAGCCCGTGTGCAGCCCGTGTGCAGCCCGTGTGTAGCCCGTGTCCAGCCTGTGTGTAGCCCGTGTGCAGCCCGTGCGCAGCCCGTGCGTAGCCCGTGTGCAGCCCGTGTGCAGCCCGTGTGCAGCCTGTGTGCAGCCCGTGTGCAGCCCGTGTGCAGCCTGTATGCAGCCCGTGTGCAGCCCGTGTGCAGCCTGTGTGCAGCCCGTGTGTAGCCTGTGTACAGCCTGTGTGTAGCCCGTGTGTAGCCCGTGTGCAGCCCGTGTGCAGCCTGTGTGTAGCCTGTATGCAGCCCGTGTGCAGCCCGTGTGCAGCCTGTGTGCAGCCCGTGTGCAGCCTGTGAGCAGCCCGTGTGCAGCCTGTGTGCAGCCCGTGTGTAGCCTGTGTGCAGCCCGTGTGTAGCCTGTGAGCAGCCCGTGTGTAGCCTGTGTGCAGCCCGTGTGTAGCCTGTGTGTAGCCCGTGTGCAGCCTGTGTGCAGCCTGTGTGCAGCCTGTGTGTAGCCTGTGTGTAGCCTGTGTGCAGCCTGTGTGTAGCCTGTGTGCAGCCTGTGTGTAGCCTGTGTGCAGCAGCACGGTTCACTGTAAAACATCAAGTTTTGGACATTGCCAACAAATTATCAGCCCACAATTCATCACATGGTAATTAAGAGAGAGTGACCAACAGTGGAAGTTCTGTATGTAGAACACTGATCATTCCATCATTAGACACTTGGTCATTATTACGACCTTATATCATCTGTGTGCAGCCCTCAGCAGCCTGATCAGTTTCTCATGTGGCCCCACATATCAACATCTGTTGCAGCTGCATGTGTTCCTGGTGTTGTTACTTTCTTCTTCTGGTTCTCTCCAGCTCCACCTGTCTGATTGCTCATGAAATGCACCTGGACCAGCAGACGACAGATGATGCGTCTCAGTTTGTGTACTTCTGTACTTACACTTACTGTTTTGAATGCAATTCAACATTTACGGTAAAACAAGGTTCACTGTGAATAGCCAGATGTTATACTCAAAACTGCTGGATGCATCTTGTCCTAGACGGTCGCCATCTTGGCTACACAGCAGAAGAGGCGGGGCTACCAAACACACAGATAGAAGTCATACGTGTATTTTAAGTACCATTATTCTGCTGTCAGATTGAAGCCACCAATGAGTTTATTGGTTAAGTTTGTGAAGATTTTGTTCCATGAATCAAATATAAATCAACATATTAGTACTTTTTCAGCTGATAGAGGGAGGCACAGTGATTATGGTGGGATTTTTTAACCTGAGAAACAGAAGTCAAAGAAAAGCAAATCAAATTTGAAGGATGCTCATAATGAATGAAGTGAAATTGAACACAGATGAACATACGAGTTGCAGATGTTTTGGTGGGTGGCAGTAAAACTCTGTCTGGCTTCAGTTCAGCCATGAAGAAGCTGTGATTGACATTTCTGTTAAGGGCACAACAGTCATCCTCAATTTGTCAATATTTGTGCGCTATGCAAGTGAGTATATAGTGTGCAGAGTGTACTCCATGACAGAGTACTAACAGAAGTATCTGAACTGAGACACATCCAGAGGCTTCATGGAGACTTTTGAGTTACTGTCTCTCAGGACGGGGTTTCGTTGTGTTTAGTTTTTGACTTTGTATCCTTCTGTTTGTCTTGATTTAGTATATTTGTTATTTGTACTTCTCATCCCATGGATTTGCTCATTTTAATGGCATGTTTACTATGATTTATTTGGGTCAATAGCAGAGTGATGTTTGTCCCAGTAGGGCCACCGTAACATCATACCAGCAACATGTGACAGACATGAAAAGCATCTTCAAACATCTGTCTGCACCACTAGAGACCCATGAGCCAAACCAGACCCTTTAATGATCTCAGTCTGTCTCTCTGATCATAAGAAAATCTGGAAAAATACAACATTGTGTTTATTAAAACAAGACTACATTTATTTTTACATTGTTTAATCATTACAATCGATAATTTTATAATGTATTGGTTCTGTCTCTTGTTTAGCACAGAGATACTGATCATTTCAAAAAGCTTTACCTTAGAGGAGAAAAATATAAAAGGTGAATTGTCCCAGACTTTACAGATCAAACATCCAGCCCTTTGACTCTTTACTTTTTTCATATCTGACCCTTCTAAAAAAAATAAATTCAATAGGTCTAATTTTTATGATAATCTCTCTTCTTTTTCTTAAACGCCTCACACAGACGTAACCTGCGACCTTCTAGTCTCAGGATCCAACCTCTAACCTTCTGGACTAAGATGTTGTTGATCAAAAACAACATTTATAATCACAGATTCTCCTCGTCACGTTTTTTCCAGGTAACAACACTGGTGAGACTCTGCATGATGTAGAAAGATGTTGGTCTGCATTAATAAATCATTTTCATCTGAGTGATGTGTTTCTGATGATTTCTGCATGTTTATCACCAAAATACAATGGATCATATTTTTATTTGTTAGTGGAGGACACTCTGTTCACTGTCTGCTTAGAATCATGTTTCATACTTTAATTTCAACATGTAATTCTATATGGAAAAGCATCAGGTTAGAAACTGCGAATCTGTGGTTAAAATTCTGCAAACTTCAAATCCAGACGGTGTTCAGACAGATGATCATCAGAGCAGAGGAGGTTTAGACAGTCTGTCAGGGAGCGAGTGTGTACGGATCAGTGTACAGTTAATATACAGCCAGGCTGGTGGAGACGTGAGAAGCAGGTGAGGTGATCACAATCACAAATACTTTATTGATCCCTGGGTTACATTTGCTACTGTTCTAGAATAAAAATATATCAGCACAAAGAAATTATAAGAAAAATATAAAATAAGATGTGTGTACAAATATTACATGCATTATACTTTTCATTATACTACAATATAACAAATATATATAGAGAAAAATAAGCAATATCTTAAAAGTATGTTAAACTAAAGTACATAAAAACTGTAAATAAACGCTGAGGAATGGGATCTATAAAGACATGTGTTAAAAGTTAAGAACAGTATAAATAAGAAATATTAGTTGAAGTGTAGAGAATAAATGCAGTGAACGTTAAAGTGATGCACAGATGAAGTGAATGACTGCAGGGACAGACTGGATCTGTAATGACATGACAGTTAGTAGATAGCAAGAAAAAAAAAACAGGTCAGATAACTGAATGAATAATGAACACAGAGTCCATGTTATCAATTTTATTTCATTCTGATATTCTAATTTATTTAAAGGATGAATCACTTAGCTTTATTTGTTTTTAGGAAAATATATCTGGTTTATCTGTCATCATTTAATGTCATGTTATACAGTATATATGTGATTTATTTAATGTTTCCTGGTATTACTTTGTATGTTTGCTGTGTTTTAAGGTAAAATCAAATATATTAAATATTCAGATGAGGAATTATGATGTCTAGATTTATATCTTTTGTGAACCTTTTCTTCTTTTACCATTACCAATAAATAATAATGAGACCGAAACAGTCAGACTGAACTCACCTGGTGATGCAGTCGCCATGATGTCACTCTGCTGGAAACATCAGAGAGTCAGTCAGCTGGACGCCGTGTGTCGCGTCTGATCACCTAAAGAGAGGAGGAGAAAATGTTAAACTGCTCTGAACTTGTCTCACCTCATTCAGCTGCTGCCTCATGTTACATACATGATACACGCACACACACACACACACACACACACACACACACACACCATCACAGCATCTAGCAACGCAGTGATCTCACAGAAAACCTTTAACTGTCAGAATAAAATGATGAGAGTTTTGCTGGAGTCATGGTGCCTCCTGTTACGTCGACTGATTTAAGGTTGGTCCTAAAACTCGGTCGGTTTTATTCCCGTCTTAACATTCTGATAAAATCAAACATATTTAATAACTTATTCATATAAAAACCTCTGTGTGTCATCTTTGATCAGACCCTCTTCTCCCTCTCAGCTGCTGAAACGTTCACACACACCTTCATCACCTCACAACTCGACTACAGTAACATCATCTCGTACGGCACATCCACCAAAACTGCTCAGCTGGTTTTGCTAAATATGTTTTTTAATTATTTCCAGAACAACTGTGTGTGAAGGTGAGACACAAACAGCAGGGTTCCTGCACTTTTTCCAAGGTCAAATTCAACTTTTCAAGCATTTTCAAGGTTTTCCAGCACCTTACACGTGCAGTAAATGACATATTAATACATTTATACATATACATGCTCAAAACATTTAAATCAGATGTTATTGAGCTATTAACAACCAACATTATGTTTCATGATTGAATTCTGCAGAAGGGAGACAAATTAAAGGACAACGAAGTTTCAGCTGTAAGTAGATTTGACATCCTGTTAGAGCTGCAACAATCAATCAAATCAGTTATCAATTATTAATTTAATCTCCAACTATTTTGATAACTGATTAACTGTTTTAAGTAATTTAGTAAAGAAAAATGGTCCAAACTCTCTGATTTCAGTTTCTTAAATGTGAATATTTTCCTCTCTGACAGTAAACTGAATATATTTGAGTTGTGGACAAAACAAGACATTTGGGAGATACTGATTGACATTTTTCACAATTTTCATACATTTTATGGATCAAACAACTAATAGATTAATAATGAAAATAACTGACAGATTAATGAAAATAGTCATTAGTTGCAGCCCTACATCCTGAGTCAATATAAAACAATCACACAAAGAATTACCACATAAATAACTCAAGTTTCAGTAAAATCTTTTTCTTTTGTTTTGTATTGAAACACTGTCAACATGTTGTGGCGCTACAGCATCTAACATCTAACTATTCAACTGTGAAACTGTAAAATGATCAATTAAATTAATCTGCAAAAATCAAAAGGAGGCTACTACACAAGAAAAAAACATCCAGACATTTGAAAATCAAAGAGTTCAAACTCATCTCCCGCCTCTCACTGGACAGACAGCCAATCATACTTCAGGATAGTGGAGTGGCACTTGGAGTGGCCAATCAGATCTCAGAGGTGGTCAGTCCCCCTCCTCCCCCCTCCTCTAGAAAACGCCCGTGTGAAAGAGACGCACATTTACAGAAAACACATTAATTCTTCTCAAAGTCGACAAATTTTAATATTAAAAGGAAATCATTTATTACTTTGAGATGAATTTCTTTAATTTTCAGTTTAGATATTTTTTTGTTAATCAGCTGATTCTCTCATGTAATATTACTGATCATATAAAAAATGTCCCTCCTCCTCTCTGATCTCAGATGATGTGTCACTTTAAATGTTGACAACAAAATTAAATCACAGTAAATCTGCTCATTTCAGAGAATCTGGAGGTGAAACACTGAACACAGATCAGATTTTATCTGTTCAGATTAAAACTCACTAAATGTTTTCTTGCAGACTTTTGGTATCTGTCGTCTGTTTCCCCTTCAAATACGAAAAGTCCGTTAACTTTTCTGAACAGTGACTGACGGGACGAGAATCGATGATTTTAAGTTAATAATTAATTAGTTAATAATCTGGAACTTCCTATAATCAACAACACCGATGTTTTAGTCTGAATGTAATCATCTGGTTCTGTTTCTTCTTCTGGTTCTGGTCGAGTTCACTTACCTGCTGAATTTCTTGCTGCGACACAAAAAACACTGAAAGTGAAAGTAAAGTTCAAACAGTTCTGTCAGGAGTCGCGTCTGAAACTCTCGCGAGATTTGCCTACATTTCTTCGCTGTGCACATTACAGGCTTCAAATGAATGATGTTTTATAATGTGAGGACACTGTTATTCAGATTTCCGCGGGTTTAGGGACAGAAACACTTTGTTAGGGTCAGAGAGGAAAGTTTCCCAGCAGCCACCACATGTCTGATAGAAACCTGTTGTTATAAAGCTTCATATATACTGGGCAGTGTGTATGTAACTAAGTAGGGGAGACTGGGGACAGTTGCAACACTATTCGTATTCTATTTATATTTTACTAGACCAACCAAATCCTAATTTATTACAGTTTATTGTACAATTTATTCATAATGCATTTGTAATCAGTGGTATAGGAAGTATTTAGACCTTTTACTTAAATAAAAGTATTAATACAGTTACAAGTAAAAGTCCTGCTTTGAAAACATTACTTCAGTAAAAGTATGTAAGTATAATCAGGAAAATGTTCTGAAAGTATTCACAGTAAAAGTACTCTGTGACTGTTTTTTTATTCTATCTAATCTGATCACCTGATTCTGGGAAAAATCTGCTGATTATGCTGAGAAACTTATTTAGATGTTTCACAAATAGCTACACTGTAAATTCAAACAAGTTAGGTTTACTTTTAAAAAATGAGGAAACCAATTACCTTTGGGGGAGTGTGTAATAAAAAAACTTAATTGTGATAAGTTGTGCTTTACTGTCACCAACTTCTGCAGAAAAAACAAATAAATATTATAGAATGAAAGTATGAGGGTAAAAACTACTGGAAACTAAGCAAGTAAAATTAAAAGACTAGTATAAATTAAGTTAAAGGCACTATTTTCTTCAGGCAAGGACAATGTTTGTATTTACAGTATTTACAGTGTGGGTAACTAGCACAGACAGACAGGCAGACAGGCAGGCGGACGGACGGACGGACGGACGGACGGACAGACAGACAGTCTCACTCAATGACCTCCAAAATCCTCAGTGACTACTGGTCTTTACCATCTCAAACCACATGTCACATATAAAAATGATAACAAAAACTAAAAACTCTGTTTTACTGTGTTTTCATGAATAATGAGCTGGTTGGATGAACAAGGATTGATGTTCATTAAATATTCATAAACTTGACTTCACCATCCTGAGAAATAAAAAATATCAGCTACAGGGTGGTGGTGGGATATAACCATGTAGGGAAGTCTGGGGACAGTCTCAGAGACTATTTAGACAACAGGACCATCAAATCTTAATGCAGGTAGAATCAGTCAAGCTATTTGTAATCATACCAGAAAGATCCTGGATGTCAAATACTTGGTCGGTCCAGAGCAGAAAAATAATGAGTGTCTCAAAAGAACATTACGCTCCCACATCATTACTCCAAACACAGCAGCAGCTCTCAGCCCACTTTTCCTGTGATTTTATTTCAAATTCTAATGATGATGACTTTTAATGTAGTCTTTCAATAAGCATTGCTTCATATAACTGGAACAAGTGGTACCTTTAAAGGTTAGGACAAGGGCTATCTGCAACACTTCTCCATGGATGTCAGACGCTGTCCACTGTCTGAGATAGAAGTGTTGTAAGACTGAGTATTCATGGAAAGCCACAAGGCTAGAAGTACATCACGTTTGTTTCAGCTAAAATATGTTGGTTATTATATATATATAAAAAAAGGCACAGTGAGCTGTTGTTTCAACTGACATATGTTTATTTTTGTTGGGAATAGTTTTCTCTTTGTTTTCTTTTCTTTTTTCCTTATTGTTTTGTGTCATTATTTGCATTATTTGCCGATTCAGAGAGACATAAACAGCTGGAAGCTTTGATCATAAGAGATGATCTGTTTTCTCTAAATATGAGACAGAACATGATGTTTATTAGTGAAATAAGATGTTAAGATGTTTTTATTAACTGTTTTCACCCACATCACAAATATGACAGCAAATATTAAGTATTATACTAAACATAAATATCATTTAAACTGCTGATCAAATTAATGTAGATGAAAAAAAATCCTTATAGCCAATAAATGTTTTGATGATTCTTTGTTTTGTTACAAGTCAAATAATAACAGATGTTTTATAACTGATTATATCAACTTCAGACAATATTCAGATAAATCTTTAAAATATTCTGTATTTGAATTTTTTGTTGATTGATCCTAATAAAAGATAATAAAGTGATTTCCTGTAGTTCAGTGTGACTGTTGTTAAATACTTCAGTAAACTCTCACAGGTTTGTTTCTACCTGCAGGAGACACTGAGGGACGAAGTGAAACACGTCTTTATTCACCGCTCTATTTATCTGTTTGACCTTCATCTGAAGACACCACTGTAACTGGGACACTGTCAAAGTGTCCCAAAAACACAAGCAGGGGTGTCACAATTCCCCAAATCTCTGATTCAATTTAATATTTTTGATTTAAAGATTTTTTTATTTTGGCTATACTATTGTTAGACTATCATGTCTTGATTTGTTCAGATCAGCAGAAATTGTGACACCCCTAATAAGTCTTTTACTGGGCCAATGTTCAAATATGAAATCCAAGACTACACATGAACAAATACAACAATTTTAGTAAATTCAACACATTTTACTGTGAAGTTAAAAAAGAGAATTGTATGTGAATAAAACACTTCAAATGAATTATATATGTAGCTACAAGGGAAGCACGATGATATAAACATGTCATTGGTATTGACCAATAAATGAAATATTGGTTTTGGCCTGAAATTTCTGCTGACATGACAGACCAGTAAGATGACGCTTTAATTCTGCACATGCAATGCAAGTTATGTCTGCAGAGTGGAAGTTTGCAGCCAGAGAAATTAACTACAGAAGAACTCTGTTCTCTCTGTCCACTGACTACATTTACCATCAACACTGACTGGATATCCACATGGAAAGTGGTGACGTTTCCCTTTAAGAGCCATCATCCAGATCAATATGGAGAATTAGTGAAGAACGAAGAGAAAAAAATCTGTCTGCAGCAGTTTTCTTATTTTGCCCAGCCAATGTGTCCATGTAGATAAGCAATGCATTTTATTTCTGCATCTGACAGTGGATCGTCACGATAAGACTGAGCAGAATAATATGTTAATGCTCTACAGGTGAGACTTGATGTATTCTGACATTAGGTCAGGGGTCAGCAACCTTTAACAATCAAAAGATACATTTTTGGTTGGAAAAGGGGGGAAAAAAACCCTGAAGCTGCAAATATTAAATTCTTAATTTTCCTCAGAGACGTTTCTTCTTTTGGATTTGGCATCCATAGCTGCTCAAGGGAGATACAAGACGAGCTGCTGCCAAAATTTAGAGGAAAAAGCGCCAAGCAGAGTCTGTGATGCACATTTTAGTTGACGAAATATTAAAAGATTTATTTGTAATTTGGGGTAGACATTTCTACAAATAGAGAATGTAAGAGTCACTTTGGGTCTACAACAATAACAAAATATTAAATAACAATAAATAAATAATAATTAGGAACTGTTACACATTTCCTTTTTTTTTCTTTTTTTTTCCCAAAGTAACAAGGGAACCACTGGAGTGGGGCAAAAGAGGCACATGTGGCTCTGGAGCCACCGGTTGCAGATCCCTGCATTAGGTGAAAGAAAATGTGTAGATATCAATCAGCCAAAATGAATTTGGAAAGAATCAGCAAAAATCCAAAAACTTGCATCCCTAATAGCTACATATCTGATGGTCTCAGTGATAAACCTGAAGATGACCAGTCTTAATCATTTCTATATCAACTGTCATTTTCATACAGAGATAAAATGTGTCTCTGGTTGTCTTCAGGGTCAAAAAACACATTTGTGAGTTTAATGCGTGAGAAAACTCGCTGATTTTTTTTTAAAAACATTTTTCAGCATGACATTTGATTAGTTTTCCAGAACTGATATGATAGAAAAAGAATTCACTGACCGTTTTTTAACAAATATATATAATGTATTTTACAGAGGGTGTACAATGAGGATCTTTGCAGCACATGAGAAAGATGATCAGCAAGGCTGAATTAGAAAGTGGGGAAAAGGGGAAACTGGCAAAAGTTCCATAATCAGTTGGTAATGTGATCACGTGGAAATTTTTATTAATGTACATACACATGTTTGTCAGTGGGGAAATTCCCCCTCACTGACAAACATGTTTCTTTCTCAAACATGTATGTTTCTCCTCTGTGAGTAAACAGCTGACAGGAAACACGACCACTTTCTCCGGAAAGGCGGAGCTGTTTTTATTGTCGCTTTTAGAGGGTCGTGTTTAGAAGGGAATCCTAGGTTAGGGAAGCTCTCGCGAGTTTTGTATGGGTTGTTTCCTCATTGTGCACTTTGTATAAACTAATTGTGTTTTACAATGTGATAGCGATGTGGTTAATATCTGATTAGGTTAAGGGACATAAAACACTTGGTTAGTGTTAGAGAAAGATCCTAGTTTGGGTTAAAATTGTCACTCTCGCGAGATCTTTCACGTGTCTGAGGTTACCATCTGGACGGGACAGTTTCAGAGCTGCTGCTGTAGCAGAAGAAGAAGAAGCTGCTGCTGTAATGGCGGTGCCTCGTCGCTCCTCGCAGCAGCAACAACAGCAGAACACCTTACAGTCTCCGCCGAGGAACAGCTCTCTGTCGGCCGTTCCTCCGGCCTCTCCGCCGATGGCTCTGCTCAGCTCGGCTGTCGGACCACCGGAGACGGAGAGGGAGTGCAGCGGGGGGGTGGACATGGCTTTGGCCTCCCCGGACCTGCCCGCCCCGGTCCTGGCGAGCAGCTCCAGCTTCACCACGACGACCTCCGGCGGGGGCAGCAGCGTCTCCAGCCCCGGCTCCGGAGCCGCCAGCCCCACTGACGGCAGCAGCGGCCTCGGCGGGGCCTTCAGGGAACTGTTCGAGGCCTGTCGGAACGGAGACGTGTCCCGGGTGAAGAGACTCGTCGACTCGGTGAACGTTAACGCAAAGGACATGGCTGGACGGAAATCTACTCCGCTTCACTTCGCTGCGGGTAATGATGATGATGCTAACGCTTAGCTAATGATAGAACAACGTTAGCTGACAGCAACAGCTAGCTAATGTTGTGTTTTGGTCAACGTGTTTACTGCTAAATTTGTCTTTCGGCCTTCAAACAACGTTAAATAAAAATTGACTACAGTTTACAACGTCTGAAACAACAGCTTAGCAATGCTAACAAGCTAATATCAATTTAATTTGACTGTGAAACTTCATACCGTCAACATTTCTCGATTGTAGCCACTCATAACACACAGCTCGGCATCACACACGGTCAGGATAACACGGAAACATTTATTTATTTATTTTTGTATTTTTAGCAAGAAGTTATGTTTGTTAATTAGCGCCAGAACAAAATGAATACACAAACTCTGCTGTCATGGCTCAGTGGGGTGTTTATACCAGGGTTATTTTCATTACAGTTGCTAACATTCAAGAATAGAAGGATATATAAGCATAAAGAAAGTATAAGAATGGAAATTGAAAATAGCAAAAAATATACAACAGTGGTACACTTAATAGTGTAAAACTAGGAGACCAGGAGCCAATTAATAAACAAACATTAATCATAACGTTTAATGGCATTTTAACCGAATTAGCTTGGAACAAGGTTTGACAGATAAATCAGCGTTACTGCATTAATATAGGGTTGCAATTAACGATTCATTGTCAGTTAATCTGTCAATTATTTTCTCAATCATTTGATGATTTCTTTGGTTCATAAAGCATTAGAAAATGATGAAAAATGTTGATGTCATGGAGAAGTTAAGAAACAAAGCTGGAATCTGAGAATTTTTACTTTTTTTTCCTTAAAACATTACAAACAGTTTGTGATTAATAGTTGACAGCTAAATGATTAATTGACTGATCATTGTAGCTCTAGTTTTTCTATTTTTTGAGAATAAGATTTGTAGGCCAGTGCATCTCTGCCGCACTACAGTACAACATCATGGTGCTGTTTTGTCACAAATTTTACCTTAATCATAAAATCACAGCCTCTGACGTTTGTATATTGCACTTGACCTTACAGTGATTTTGTAAATGATTCAGTTAATTGTGCTGCCTTAGATACCGTCAACATCTCTCATACACAAATCCCTCAGAATATAACATACAGCAAGGCAACGCAAAACAGTGTCTGCCTTAGCGAGGCCAGCAAGGAAACATTTATTTCATGTACAATATTAGTTAGAACTGCAACTGTTTTGTGTGTTCATTTAGCATCAGAACAACGTTCATGTGGTCATTCTGCTGCTGTGGAGATCAAAACTAGAAGTTATGTTTATTCTGATGTTGCAGTGCATCAATTAGGGTTGTCTCATAACTTAGTAAAAATGTATTTGTTTTTCTAGGGGTATTCATCTGAATCCTACAGTCTCAAAGTTTTTATATCTGTAGTGATGTAATTTGATGTAATTGCTCTTTCAGGTTTTGGCAGAAAAGATGTGGTAGAGCACCTTCTGCAGACGGGAGCCAATGTTCACGCCCGGGATGACGGAGGACTCATCCCCCTGCACAATGCCTGCTCGTTCGGCCACGCAGAAGTTGTCAGCCTGCTCCTGTGTCAGGGCGCAGACCCCAACGCCAGAGATAACTGGAACTACACTCCGTTACATGAGGCTGCCATCAAAGGAAAGATAGACGTTTGCATTGGTAAGGATCCCTGTTGATCATATCTGCTCATCTGCTGTTAATGTTTTCTGTGAGGCTGTTTTAGTCTTCAGCGTCATTAGGTGAAGTTTAGCATAGTTTCTCGAGAAGCCTGACAACTTGATTGAGAAGTCTGACTTTGAGACAAAGGTTTTTATAGAGAGGTGGTGATAGATGGAAATGTCATTTAGCAAACGACCAAAAGCTTTGTTTTTCCACTGTTGAGAGGTTTGATGTCGTTTACCACCTAGTTTTTAAATATGATCAGTGCAGTGGCTGACACAGAAAGGAAATAAGAATGATTAAAGTTTTCTCTGTATCCTCATCTCTGTCGCTCTCTCAGTGTTACTTCAACACGGAGCTGATCCAAACATCCGCAACACTGACGGCAAATCTGCTTTGGATCTCGCTGATCCTTCAGCCAAGGCTGTTCTCACCGGTCAGTCCCTCTCTGCTGTTTATCTCTTACATGTACATTTGATGTATTTAACCAGCATATTTACAGCAAATTACATCTGAACTCTCACATTTTTTCCTTATTAAACAGAAAAATACAATTGAACATCTTCTGTTTCTCTACTTTACTAAAATGAGCTTAAATTGCCTCGTTAAGTCCGTACAGCACACTTAATTTAAACTCAAGAGACAGAAACCAATTAAAACTCACCAAAACAATCTTGGGTCAGTCTTTCCGCTGTTATCACCAACTTTTGCCGAACTTCTGTTTTGTTGATAATAAATCCAAGTTAGATGTGAAAATAGTCTACTCTACTCTACCTCTCCTCCTCCTGATCAGTGGGTGTGTACCGTGCTACTGAATGAGAGGGTGTCACTTATACAGACCATAGAATTGGCAAAATAAAATGACCAAAAATCACAGATAACAATCAATCAGTGAAGGAGTCACCCAGTTGCTGATAGTCAATATATTCGTCCAACCACTCGACCTTTCCAGGTGCTTCATCAACAGCCTTTTGTCCATGTTCTCTTTATCAACACCCCAACATTTCCACACAAACTTAGTTTTGTGTAGGGATGATCCCAACAACTAATTTCCCTGTCGATTAAACAGAAATTTAAATTTAGACTAGTTGACTTGCCTAAAAGTTAAATTAAATTAAATTAAATTAAATTAAATTAAATTAGTAAGGTGTGAAAACGGAGCACAATTTTTTTCAATTACGTTAAATAGTGTCTGAAAAAATATTGTGTGAATCACATTCTTCTGTAACCAAATAATATTTTAAATGGCACTGAAATGTGTAGCATTTAAAATGTGCTGTGCATTATGAACAGTGCACATGAAAAACATGACGACAACCCAGGTTCACATTAATATGCCTGATTAATGTTGATTTTCTAGATCAATTACTCAATATCATCTTTGTCCTACTTTCCACCTTGCTGGTTTTTGCATTAACGCAGGGACGGGGCTGCTGTAACGTCTTAGACATGACAGTTAACTGGTGTGGTGCTGGACACCAACATTTACCAAATGAACATGGGCACCAATAGCTTACTTACTGCAAGAGTTGCATCACATGCAAACATGTATGCAAAGTGTTTGTCATGCCAAACTCTAATCTGAATGATTATTTCCATCCAGGTGAATACAAGAAGGATGAACTTCTGGAAGCAGCACGGTGAGTGTCGGTGTCACTGGACATGAAACATATTTCCTGTTGGCCACAGTCAGACAGCTGCATCAGGTTTTAACCTGACTTCACTGTAAGAGGGAACATTTATAGCTGTGTTTGAGGCTACAACATGAAGAGATTAGTTACAGTGAGAAGCAGATTGGTTGACAGTATCAAACAAACTTATAACCACAGTTACAAACTATACAAGTGGGCAGTTTACATGAAATGTGGGAGAAATAAGCAAATCTTAAATCTGGTATGACGTTTAATTAGTCTCAAAACACATGCACATAGAAATGCACAGAGAGAGAGCAGAGTCATTTCTGCTCCATGTGCACAAATGCAGCTCCTCGAGCACTCGTTTTGGAGACCTTAGAGGCAAGGATGGAATCGACTGGCTGATCCTTCTGCTCTTCGATTTCTCACCTGTGGTCTGGTTATCGTAGCTTTTCTATCACCAGATATTTAGCGAGCTATGACAGAGTATTGTAGTTTAAGACGGTATATTCTATCCCTGCCTCAAAAGCCTCAAAATTCAACCTGACAAGCAAGTGAAAGTTGAGCTCATGTTCGTCACAGCTCTATGCTCAGTGGACCAGATTTGTTCCTGCAGTGCAGTAATGCTCCCTCACAGTGATGCTTTTCCTTTCCTGTGAAAACCGTTCTGTGCACTCACAACATGTAAGTGCCTGTTTTAATGTGTGCAGGTTTTGAGACCAATTGAACACTATTATCTGACCTTTATTAAGAAAAAAAACACAGAAATTAGTACTTTGTTTCATCCAGTATTGCATTCTTATCATCTCTGAAAGACATTTAGATTATGGAATCTCCAGGAACAGTGATTTTAATGGGGAATGTTCAGTGACACCATTTTTTTTAACTATCTGATTACAGGAGTGGAAATGAAGAAAAGCTGATGGCTCTGCTGACTCCATTAAATGTCAACTGCCATGCCAGCGATGGCCGCAAGGTAAATAAATGATAAACTGTTAAAACACTGCATCACACCAGGTGGATATCTATCCTAACACCTTTGATACAACATGTTGTGTAGGATGGAAAATCACTGTATTGCATCTTATTCATTTATTTATTTGTTAAGTTCATGTGAGAAAACAGTAATAAGGTTTCTGAGCCAAAGGGGTAAACGCCACATTCTGATAATAGCTGGATTAGTTTGTGTGGAGCAGGTATATAAAGAAGATTTGTGTCACTGGATTTGTGGGAGGGTATTTATTAATGGAGACCACTTTACCTGTGTGACAAACCACTGTCTAATTGTGCATATATGACTCTCATCAGATCATCCTTGACATCCATTTGCTTCTGTCGTAACGTCTTGTTTTTTACTTTACCCACCGATTCATCCTCTAGGTTCACTTCCTTTATGCTGTCAGGTGTGTTTTCACTATAAAAACGTTTGATTTCATGTAGTTAGGAAAGACAAATCCACATTTATTTTCTGGAACTAAAGCAAACCATTCCTTTATTTACAGTTTAGTGTTTTTGCTCATTATTTCTCAATATTGTCTCGTCCCTGTAATCGCTGTTCTTTGCCAGATTCCAGAGCGAAGCTGTTTGTGATCTTGAAATCTATGTAGGTTTATTTCTCTGTGTAACATCTGCCGTCGCTGCTGAACTCAATCCATGTTACTGGAGCTTGCTGGCTGATGGTGATATTTAGAGATCAGGGCAGTGAATCGCTGCTGAGGGGCTGGTACTTTACTGCAATCAGTGATAAAGTGAGTAGATCAGCTCAAATCACAGTACAATAGTTACTGAAAGGCTATATGATGTGTTTGCTGCCACAGAAAAGAAGCAATAAGTCTCTTTTTCTGTAACATCACTACAGCGTCTTCCTAAACTTTTCACAGCAGAGCTGCTCCATGAAAAACTAACTTAGCTAGTTAGCAGCTATGAGTCAGAAGGATTATTTCTATCCATGGCTGAAAAAGGCCTCCTTTAGCCCGACTCGTTAAGATGTTAACTAGCTAGCTTACTTTCAAAACAAACTAATACCACAAGTTAAAAATATTCTACTGCAAGTAAAAGTTCTGCATTCTAAACTTTATGAAGGTAAAATATATATCAGTATTACAGCAAACATTTACTGAAATTGCCAAAAGTAAATGTAGCATTAATCATTGTGCAGTAAAATGTTCCCTGTCAGTGTTTTTGCTGCGGCTACGATGTGTATGTTGCATTTTACTGCTGTAGATTGAACTCATTTTAGCTACTTTTTATACTGTTGGCTAGTTTAATCTACAGCAATGCATCATGGTCTATAGGCTCATCATATGTGTATAGTGCGATATATATTGTATATTTTGGAGTAGCCTAAAAATGTCTTATTTTTAAGCCATGTCACCCAGCCATAATATAATATAACATATTGAACTCTAGCAGTTGTAGGTCCACAGCAGCCACACTGACGAGGCTGCCCACAGTTTCTGTCGGCTTTGTGAACGCAGGCATCAGCTGATGCGATAACCTCAAAATACCAAATAATCAATGGACTGATTAATCAATCTATCGCTAACTAGAAGGACAGGAGATCAGAGAGGCCCTTGTTTTCCTATGCCAGCATTTAGCTTTGCTAATTTAGGTGTAGCATTATTTTTACATTTCATTCCTCTGTCATGTCAGGATCTGATATATTTAATTCAGTGTTTTTGTGTGGGGGTGGTTCTCATCATGGCTTTTTATTGGTCAGTCATTTATTACTTTTCCTAGAAATTATTGAAGTATTTCGTGTCTTTTCTGGGAAAATAGCTTTATTATTTTGTGAATGACTCACAAAAAGTGTAATCACCAGCTCCACTTTGTCATATAAATCTATTGTCACTAACAGTATATGAACAGACTTGCTTCATTCATTCCTAACCACATTTTCTTCCACAGCAGTTAAAGTATTATTAATGTTACTGCTTCTCTCCTTCCTTTGTAGTACATTTTGTTTGCATGACCTAAACCAGTATGCCAGTATAGATTTGGTCTGGGATTTAACCAGTGGACACCATTAACCAGTCCTTTCCACAGAGGAAGCCGGGGAGGACTGTGTGGCCTGGTGTCACATTCAATCTGAATCCATGTTTGAAGGATCAGTGATTTATAACTTGGTCTTGTGTTTCATTGATTGAAGAAGGGAGAAAAGAATATCTGTGAAAAGATACTGCCATTTTGTAATTTTTGTTTCGTTTTGTTTTCCGTGTGACTCTGGCAACATTTGTCGATCAGTCAACATCCCAAAAAATGCTGGTAAGTCGACCTTGATAACGGCCACTTGATTGATGCACTGTTGTGATCTTTTTTTTCTTTTTAATCCATTGTTTTTATTTGACCAATAAGCTGGCTGTCACTCGTTAATTGCACATCATGGACCTGGGTGTACGGGTCACTCATGTATCCTACCCTGATGCTCCTCTGTGTGTGTGTGTGTGTGTGTTTGTGTGTGTGCGTGTGTGGCATGTGACAGACCGACTGAGAGAGTGTGAGTTGGGTTGGTGTCATGGTGACGACTCATCTTTTTTGGATTTGGAGAGGAGCTCAACATGTCCACTGCCTGCTTTTCTTCAGCGTCTGTCCTCTCCTTGCACACTCACCCACACTTCTCCAACTTCCAATCACTCGCTCTTCAGTCAGTATCTGATCTGGCTTTTGTTTTATTCATTAATTGTTTTTTGACGATCACTCATGCATGCCTGAAGGCCTGCCCCTGTGCATTGTGTCGAGCGAATCCTGAGTTCATGTCTGTGAAATCTGTGTCTACTTCACTGTTGTTCCCTGTTGGATCAGTTGGTATGCAGTAATGAATGGACTACATGTCTCACCTGTCGTTCTAGTGCTATGCTTCCCTCCATGGTAATGATGTTTGATTGCTCGTGTTCATCCCACACTGAATGATGCCTTCACGATTCGACTCGTCCATCTGATTTTTGTCACTGTGGCTTGATATTAACCGTTTCTGGGTTTTATTAATCTCACTGCATGGAAAGTGAAATGAATGATGTCCCTCCTTCTGATTGTAAGCTTGACCTGAGCTAGACTTGTTTTGTTAATAGAGAAGAAATGCCACTGAAGTTGATTTTGCAGCTTTGCTCAGACTAACGTTTCTTTTTCTTGGCTGACATGAAGCCATTTGATTTGATCGTCTGATAGCTGCACAGATGCTTTCTTAAACACTCGTCCTGCTTATTGTAGCTTCTCTGCATCCTGTTACAGTTGGGCTTTGATAGCATTTTATTAATTATGTATCCAGTAATGAGTCCACTTGTTCTATTTACTGCATGTTCAGCTGGTTTTTTGAGGGGGAATTGTATGAGGTCCTGATCCATAGTCAGTGTATCGCCTACAGTAGATGGAGGTCGACACTGCCACTGTTTGGAGAAGCAGCAGGAGTACCGGTGTAGGAAGTGAAGCAATGTACTGCTGTGGACAGAGTCAGCAGCAACATGTATTATTGACATCTAAAAAAATCAATATCAGTTTAAGTCCATAATCAAGTTTGTTTTGAAACTTTTTTTATTGCAGAGTTCAGTATTGTTTATTACGAGTCATTTTATCTTGCAGAATACAGGAGCTGCAGGTTGATCGGTTTGTTTTATTGTATGACTTCAGTGTTTTAAAGGGTCTGTACAGATTCTGTACTGTTCTGTCAGTTAAAAGTAGTTTTACTCAATGAAGCTTGATTGATTTGAAGACAGTGATATTTGGCTTGTATAACAGTTTTCTGTCAGAAGAGTCTGTCTGACAGCGAGGTAAAGAGGTAAAAAGTCTAAATATAGTGTACACTTGAACTGATATTCGCTTCCTACACCGGTACTCCTGCTGCTTCTCTAAACTTTGGGCGTGTCGATCACCATTTACTGGAGGTAATTCACTGACTGTGGATCAGTACCTCATACAACCACACTTCAAATAACCTGAACTATCCCTTTAAAGTGCTGGCAATTATTTGTAGTTTAATATTTATGAAGCAAAACTCAAAGATAACATTCACAGAAGTACATTTTGTCTTGTTATGTTTTCTGTTTGGCTTAATGACTACATGAATGCACTGTACTGTTAATTATCCAAGAACCAGCTATCATCACCCAACTGTAATTCCCTCCCAGCTGTTTTGACTTTAATAGTCTAACAGTCGCTTTGGCAATTCTTTCTTGTCACCTAACAACATAAAACTTAATGTTTAAATTCTTGAGACCTGGGAAGAACGTTTTATTCTGCTGACACTGTCAAATGTAAGTGAAGGTAGATGAGTAATGAGGTTGAACTTGCCTGTTGTCACTCACTCAGGTCAGACACATTATCAACAGCAAATGAACTTTGTTGCTGGATTTGCCCACAAACTCTATTGACCTTGCATCATCATCATATCTGCCATTCATCTGCAACTCACAGAGCATAGCCTGCCGTAGCACATCGCTTCTGGCCCTAATCAGCCGCTTGCTCCCGTGGCCATCGGAGGCAGAACACATTAAACGAGCCAGAGATCCGCGTCTGCTAACAAGCTGTCCTCTCTTACAGTCCACACCCCTCCACCTCGCTGCCGGCTACAACCGGGTCCGCATCGTTCAGCTCCTCCTTCAGCACGGAGCTGATGTTCACGCTAAGGACAAAGGGTGAGACACTTTTTCAAAAAAAAAAAAAAACACTAAAACTTCTGTTTGTCATTCAGTCGTCATTTCTGACACTAACCTGAGTGTTTCTACCTGCAGTGGCCTGGTTCCTCTTCATAACGCCTGCTCCTACGGTCACTTTGAGGTCACTGAGCTGCTGCTTAAAGTAAGACGCACAAACACCTGCTTACACTTCTTAAGTTCACAAGTCGATGAATACATCAAAATCAAACTTGCCAGTTCGTACTGTAGGCAAGATAATAATTAATTGGTGTTGATTAATCTGTTGTTCAGCATGGAGCCTGTGTAAACGCCATGGACTTGTGGCAGTTCACTCCTCTGCACGAAGCTGCGTCCAAGAACCGAGTGGAGGTTTGTTCCCTGCTGCTGAGCCACGGGGCCGACCCCACCCTGCTCAACTGTCATAGCAAGAGTGCCGTGGACATGGCGCCCACTCCTGAGCTCAAAGAAAGACTCACCTGTGAGTTCACTCTGTCACACAGAACACACAGACAAAATACATCATAGGTTCAGTGCATAAGCTTAGATGTTGGCAGTCCTTTACAGAGAGCAGCAATATTCTCAAATATGCAGCCTGACATCACTCATTTTAAAAATCAGACGTTTGAACACACGTCATTTTCCGTTTATTTGTGTTTCTTTTCTCTGTAGATGAGTTCAAAGGTCACTCACTGCTGCAGGCAGCCCGAGAGGCAGACATGGCCAAAGTGAAGAAGACACTCGCTCTGGAGATCATCAGCTTCAAACATCCTCAAACCAACGAAACAGCTCTGGTGAGAACCAAGCCTACCTACTAATCCTCCTTTCTTTATCTTCCTCATTTTTTACAAATTCTATTGATGCCTAAAAACATTAGAATTTGGAAAAAACACACCTGGTGAATTAAGAGTGATTTTGACAGCAACACTCTGTGGTTAGTTAACTGTAGTTACTGTCAGTTGTGTTTGTTTAGTGGATTTGCATTTACTTAAAACACTTTCCACTTTCGATTCCAGCACACTAATCTAATGTTGTTTTGTGTTTTTTAGCACTGTGCTGTGGCTTCCCCACACCCCAAGAGGAAACAGGTGACGGAGTTGTTGCTGCGTAAAGGTGCCAACATCAATGAGAAGAACAAAGAGTAAGTCCACAACACAGAGTTTTTACATTTTACACTGATTTAACATAAAAAGAGTAAAACCACTAATACCTCATATTACCGTATAGCTGTTCCCACATACGCACTCAGAACTTCATCCTGAGAATCAGGTTGGGAAATCATCAAAATGTGTTCACACATGTTGGAAATATGGTTCAGGTGAGGAGTCGCACCTGCAGACTGTGCAGCAGGAGGAGGACTCATCCACAGTGACTGTTTTTGCATATTATCAATACAGCGTCTCGAAATTAACAAATTGTAATGGAAGCGGCAGTGACAGTAGAAGTGGCTTCACTACTCGCTGCTCCAGACTCTGAGCTGCTCTCTTCACACATGAGGCTCACTGGAGGCAGACAGGGTTCAGTCTGGGCCAAAAAAATACAGACATTTATGTTCACACCTCCTCCTGCAATGTGACAGGCTGCTATATCATTAAGAGCTTTGTATGTGAGTAAAAGGAGCTAAAAATCATTTCTAAAAGAAATGGGGAGCAAAAACATGAGTCTCTTTTCCTCGTTTTCATTTCAAGTTTGGCAGCGAGTTTTGAACTGGCTGAAGTTTCCCAATCAGCCTGTTTGTTCGGCCAGTGAACAGAGTATTACAAAAGTCCAACCTACAAGTAATAAAAGCATGAATCAGTTTCTCAACATCCTGCTTTGTTAAGCAGCAACAAGAGCTAAACGTTAACTTTAAGTTTGAGCTCATTAAGTGCAAAGAAGAAAATAAAAATGAATCTAAAAATGATCTGTTAGTCCATGGTTTTCCTGGATGATAACTTGCTGTCTGTTGTGTCTTGAAGCTTCATGACTCCGCTGCATGTCGCAGCTGAGAGAGCTCACAACGACATCCTGGAGGTTCTGCAGAAACACGGAGCAAAGGTCTGTTTTTTTTTATTTTTATGTTTCCATTCAGCTCCGCCTGGTGTGATCTGACGAGTGTGTGTGTCTGTGTGTTAACTTGACTTCACCTCTGACTGCAGGTAAACGCTGTGGACACACTCGGTCAGACGGCTCTTCATCGAGCAGCTCTGGCCGGTCACATCCAGACCTGCAAGCTGCTGCTGAGCTACGGGGCCGACCCATCCATCGTGTCTCTGCAGGGTTTCACTGCCGCTCAGATGGGCAACGAGGCCGTACAACAGATTCTTAATGGTAAAATCAAACTGCTGCACTTCTGACTCGTCCACATTGTTTGTTTTAGGTTTGAGAATGAAAAATATATTTTCTAGCCCAAGATGAGGCAGGTTTAATAGTCTGAAGGATGCATGTCTCTTGAGTTTCAGTATCCGATGCTTAATGAATTCATGGGACAGATTTTAATGTAGGTTTGAAAAGTGCTTTGATTTTGAATAAAGTCTTGAAATTGTATTGCTTTCATTGTAAATTGCAACCTGACACAGGATACTTTTTAGAAATTAAAGAAATTAAATATGTTGGATACCGGTTCAGACAGGTAAAGGACGCCAAGTCAACTTACAGACAGGAGACACATTTTAAAACATGAAACTTTGTCGTGTTTTCCTTTTATTTGTCAACGCTTTGTAGAATTATATCACAAATATAATTGTGGTTGTTAGAATCACAGAAACACCTGATTTAATATGAGAAAGGAGTAAAATAATTATTTTGAGTGTATGTATAAATATTTAATTTACTGCAGTTTTAAGGTGCTGGAGGAGCTTGAAAATGTGCCTTGAAAATTCTTGAGAAGTGCTTGAATTGGACTTTAGAAAGGGGACTCTAGGTGTCTCTTACAAATGTCCCTTCAGAGGAGTCTACCTGATCAAAACAATAATCACAGGATTATATGATATATAGAAGTCCTGTTGGACAGTTTTACTTTGCACTGAATTTCTATCTTTTATTTTTCCAGAAAATGTTCCGACACGTAATTCTGATGTGGACTACAGATTTCTGGAGGCGGCTAAAGCTGGAGATCTGGACACAGTGCAGGTAAGTTCACGCTGTCTTCACTAGTTTATTGACTGGTAGTGGCTATAGTCAAGTTTTTGGATGAGTCTTTCATTTTTTAATGTAAAGATCATTTTCACTTGCTGGTTTTTTGCAGCAGCTTTGCAGAATTAATTATTGTAATAATATCATTTGTACCAGTGATCATTTTTTAATGAAAAATGTGACGGAATATGTTCGTTAACAACCTTTTTTTTTCATGACTAAGATGAGCTGATGACAAGATATCAGCAATGTCAGTAACCACTAACTGTAACTTAATCAACATGCAATGCTGGTGATGAAAAAAAAACTGAAATGTAGTTTAAAAAAAAAAAAATCCTGTGTTACATGTGAATCATATCAGGATCACAGTCAGGACTTGAAGTAACTCACATCAACTATGGAACAATAACAAAAAAAAAAACAGAGAAGCAGAAAGAAACTGAGTGATATTTGGGCCGTTTTCATTGGCTGTGAAAAAATATAGAATACCACAAATCTGAAGAGACACATTAAGGCTCACCACAAAGAAACTGAGGCAGGTTAATGAAACGTTAGATTTTTATTTTATTAAGGTCTAATAAGCTGGTTTGTAATGTGATGGTGTTACATTATGTCAGATGTTTTTTTTTTCAGCTGTACTGTATGTGAAGGATCCGTTTTAATGTTCATGTAAAGATAAGATGATTCTTTATTAGTTCGCTAACGGGGAAATTATTTATAATAATAATTTATCATTACCACTAAGTTGAGTTGCTAATCATCACATTGTTTCTGTGTTTGGCAGCAACTCTGCACCCCCCAGAATGTGAACTGCAGGGACCTGGAGGGCCGTCACTCAACTCCTCTACACTTTGCAGCTGGTTACAACCGAGTAGCTGTCGTTGAATACCTGCTGCACCACGGAGCTGACGTCCACGCCAAAGACAAGGGGTCAGTTCAGTAACCACCATCTCACACGTCTGTAATTCAGTGATGCTCAACTTGTGACCTATGGACCAAATCTGGCCCCTGATGGATCACCAGGTGGCCCTCAGGAATAAATTGATTCACAGAAAGCTGAGACAGATGTGCCAGTTTTGTATGATGAGTTAAATAAGGCTGTTGGATACAGAGAAGTGCAGAAGGATCAGACAGTGAGTTATCTTATCTGAAGAGGAGCAAAAGTTAGGATATGAAATGAAGATAATCCTGATTCCATAAATAATGATGTCAATCTAAAAAAAATAGGCTTAAATATGCAGTTCAGTCTGTCTCTGGTGGGAGAACTTTATGTTTATGAAAAACTCCAACATGGAACTTCCGGTGAGGCCATGCTTGAGGTGGACGCATAGTTAATTGCTCAGAATCAGTCGGTATCAAAAAATAACCCCCGAACTCGAAAACTTTAACGTGGACTTTGAGGGACAAGGTATGAGTGGGGGTAAACAAAAAAGAGAAGATACGAACCGCAGAGGACGGGTAACTGAACAACTAAAGCTCAGTAAAAAACAAATGGAGCCAACCGACGAGGAAAATGGCGACCTGCTAGCTAGCAGAGATGGCGGTGAATGTCAAGACAAGTTGTTTCGGGAATTGTCAACTATCTCAAATAACATTCGTGACTTCAAAAATGACATTCATTTAGCTATCTCCGACCTCAAAGGAGAATTAAAGAAAGACTTCAAAGACGAGCTAGCGACGCTGAGACACGAGCTAAATCAGAAGCTAACTGAAGTCGGGAACAGACTCCAGGGCCATGACCAGGTGATCGCCGAGGCAGAGGAGCGCATTTCGGACATAGAAACAAGTGGCGTTGCAACGAAAGAGGCTCTGCTGAGTCTGTTGAAAGAACAACGAAGGTTGCAAGTAAAAGTCACCGATTTGGAAAGCAGATCCAGGAGAAACAACATCCGAGTGTATGGTGTACCGGAGGACTCGGAGGGTGACTCTATGATAAAGTTTATGGAAAACTTGCTGACCACGGAGCTAACCCTCCCTGACGGTATGCCTTTGCAGATTCAGCGGGCTCATAGAGCTTTGACACAGAAGCCGGGACCTGACGCTACACCTCGATCCATTGTAATAAACTTTCAGCGGTACGATGTTAAAGAAACAGTATTGAAATTGGCATGGAAAAAGAAAATGTATCTAAATAACAAACCGATTTTCTTTGACCACGACTACGCATATGAAGTGATGGAAAAACGCAGAACCTACAGGGGAATTAAGAAAGCGCTGAAAGAAAAAGGCATCCGCTTCCAAACCCCATTCACAAAGATCCGGATTCACTGGAGCACCGGCCCACGGACATACGAAGATGCACACCAAGCTACACGGGAGCTACGCGCAAGAGGAATGGAGGTACCTGATGTCAGAGAGGACCCGGCTTCCAACCTAGAGGAGAGAATACGGAAGGCGTTCCCATGGCAACGAGCGGCCGACGGAGGAAAACAAATGGAGACACGAGTGAAAGAAAAGCTCCAAGAGTTTAGAAGTCCATCCCAATGCTAGACTGAATAACTGAGCAGCACAACATGTGAGTGGACTGGAAAATAAGGAAGGTAACCCGTCTTTTTTCTCCTTCTTTCTTTTGTTGAAATGACTGTAAATCACCGACTGAACAGAAAAGCAGTGTTGGACTTATTAGTGGATATGGAGTACAGCAGCAGATCTGTCACTACACCACTAAGGAGGGCCCCAGTCATCCAGGAGGGGGTTTTCCCTCCCCCCACCAACAGGGACCTTAGAGAGACAAGGGTTTCTCAGTTACAGGAAGTTTTCACATTTATTATGTTCATTGTAAATGTTTGTTCTTGTTCTATGTTCAATACAGGGGAGGTTTGTTTTTCTTCAATAAGGGAAATCTGTATTTACGGAGGTTATAGCCTTACACAACTTCAGATATAAATGTTTACATATAGGGACCATATAATGAATGTGATTTCTCTAAATGTAAATGGGCTTCGTAACCCAGTTAAACAGAACAAAATCCTTACTAAACTAAAAAGAGAAAACATAGATATTGCATTTCTGCAAGAAACCCACCTGATGGAAGCTGAACATGAAAAACTCAAAAGACAAGGGTTTAAATATGTTTTCTCTTCCTCAAATAGATCAAAACACACTAGAGGAGTAGTAATACTTATTTCAGGAAGAGTAACATATGAACACGTCTCCACTATAAAAGATAAGGAAGGTAGATTCATAATGATCCGGGGGAAAGTTGATGGAAATCTGTTTACTTTATATAATGTATATATTCCACCTGGTTCAGACTCAAACATTTATACCCAAGTAATTGAGAAGACTGCAACTGAAGCACAGGGGATTTTATTATGTGGGGGTGATTTTAATATTATGCTCAACCCAAACCTTGACTCAACTAGGATAAGAATATCTCGCCCCCAAAAAATAACAAAAAAAATTAATTCACTCCTATCAGAAATAGGATTAATTGATATCTGGAGACATCTAAATCCATTAGTCAGAGATTATACCTTCTATTCATCTCCACACTTAACATACTCTAGAATTGATTATTTTTTAATATTTGGAACAGACTGTAACATGGTACAAGACTGCCATATTGGAACAATGGACCTGTCGGATCATTGCCCACTCTACTTGTCTTTGAGAATGACATGTAGAATGAAGCATACACATTGGAAATTAAATCCTAGTGTATTGAATAATAACAGGACAGAACAATTTGCAAAAGAAATTCGGGAATACTTAGAATATAATGATAACGGAGAGGTGTCTCCGCCCATACTCTGGGATGCCTGCAAAGCGGTAATGAGAGGGAGAGTGATTGCAGTGACATCCTTTCTCAAAAAACAAAGGGAAGAAAAAATCAAGACTCTACAGACTGAACTCAAAAACTTAGAATCTGAACATAAAGAATCAATAGATCCAAAAGTTAATATAGAAATAAAAAAGAAAAGGAACCAGATTGAAGAATTATACACACAAGAAATTCAAAAGAAATTATTATACACTAAACAAAAATACTATGAAGGGGGCAGCAAATATTCAAAATTATTAGCATATAAACTAAGAAAACAACAGGCAGACAATACAATATACAAGATAAGAGATCCAAAAACCAAGAATATCTACCACCAAATTAAAGAAATAAAAGACTGTTTTAGAGTATACTATGAAAAGTTATATTCACAACCTCAAGTAAATACTGACCAGAAAATGGAGTCACTACTCAAATCCCTAAATTTGCCAAAACTTACAGAAGAAGAAAATACAATATTAGCTTCACAAATAACAGAAGAAGAAATCCACTCAGCTATTTCCAGACTCAAGGCTAATAAGTCCCCGGGTGCAGACGGATTCAGCTCGGAGTGGTATAAGAATCTGAAGGATGTTCTGACACCTATTTTATTAAAAACATTTAACTGGGTCCTGACAAAAGGGGAAACCCCAGAGTCATGGAAAGAAGCGATTATATCAGTTATACCTAAGGGGAATAAAGACAAATTAGACTGCGCAAATTACAGACCAATCAGTGTGCTTAATTTAGATTATAAATTATTTACGTCAATTATTTCAAAAAGACTTGAGAAAATTTTACCCAGAATAATTAATATGGATCAAACAGGTTTTGTTCTGTCACGTCAGACACACGATAATATTAGAAGATCTTTACAAATTATTAGACATATAAATCAAAATAAAATCCACGCTATGCTGGTTAGTTTAGATGCTGAAAAGGCATTCGACTCAGTTAGATGGAAGTTCCTTTTCAGTGTTATGGAGAAATTTGGTTTCAATCAAGTAATTATTAATACACTAAAAGCCCTCTATGATAAACCATCAGCTAGGTTAAAAATCAATGGGGAGCTCACGGACTCTTTTGTGCTGGAAAGGTCAACAAGACAGGGCTGCCCCCTAAGTCCAACCCTATTTGCAATTTTTATTGAGCCTTTGGCACAATGGATTAGGCAGAACAGTAGGATCACAGGTATAAACATGGCAGCAGGTGAACAAAAGCTGGCCTTATTTGCGGATGATGTGCTTGTTAGCCTTTCAAACCCAACAGAATCTTTACCGGTGTTGATGTCTATATTAGATGAATATGGGTCATACTCAGGTTATAAATTAAATGTGAGAAAAACTCAGGTCCTTAGTCTTCACTATGATCCCCCTCAAGGTCTCCGCTCCAGATACCATTTAGACTGGGACAAAAATTATATAAAATATTTGGGAATATTTCTGCCCTTAGACATATCAAAACTAGAAGAAATTAATTATGGCCCTCTTAAAAAAGAAATTATAGCAGATATCAATAGATGGAACTTAATCCCTTATCTAAATATTAGCTCTCGCATAGATTCAATTAAAATGAACATTTTGCCAAGACTTTTGTATTTATTTCACTCAATACCAATTGAGAAACCAGAATTCTATTTTCAGGAGTGGGACAAAATCCTCTCCAGATTTATATGGGCAGGGAAAAAACCAAGAATAAAATATAAAACTTTACAATTACCAAAGGAGAAAGGTGGATTAGCCCTTCCCTGTTTGAGAGACTATTATAGAGCAGCTCAAATTCGGCCACTAGTGGGATGGTGTACACCAAATTATAGATCAAAATGGAAAGAAATAGAAATGGCAATGGGGAAGGGACTACCAGTTAATAATTTGGTTGGAGACCCCTCAACAGCTAATCACCTATCAGACCCCAACAACCCATGGATAATTGGCTCGCTGACAGTATGGAATGAAGTAATCAAAAGTTACCAATTGAAGAAAGGAACTGAAATGTTCAAATGGTTTGCATATGATTCAGAATTTATGCCGAATAACTATGATATAAGTTTTAAAAATTGGATGAAAAATGGACTTACAGCATATTGCACACTCTTAGATCAGGATGGAGTTCTCAGCTTCCAGGACCTTAAAGAAAAATTTGGTCTACAAAATCAAGATCTCTTTAGATATTTACAAATCCGGGATTTTATGGGCAAAAAATTTCCAAGGGATATCATTTCAGGGAGGGATGAAATACTTAACATTTTTCTAAGAGCCTACAAGAATGCTACTCTTCAGAAAATAATATCCAAATTATATTCAGCCCTCCAAAACCTTAAAAGGGATCATACTTTGGATATCAAGGCAAGATGGGAAGCAGAGGGAGGCTTTATAGTCTCACAAGAAGAGTGGGACAGGATCTGCAGACAGCAGTGGTCAGTAACAAGTTCCCCCTCCTGGAGGGAATTCAGCTGGAAGAACGTGACTCGATTCTTTCGTACTCCAGCACAAAAGACCAAATATTCAACTCAAACTGCCTGCTGGAGGTCCTGCGGAAACACAGTAGCAAACCATTTTCATATTTTTTGGAGCTGTCCCTCTGTGGCTCCATTTTGGAGAGAGATTCTCAGGGTCCTGGAGGCTGTTTTCAAAAGGAAAATGTTCTTAAACTTTAAAGTCATGTATTTTTGTGATTTAGACAGACTGGAATATACAAAACAGGATAAATATCTTTTGAGAGTGTTGATAGTGGGATGCAAAAAGGCCTTGACCAGAAAATGGCTTAAGAAAGACAAACCAACAATAAACGAGTGGATTGATATAGTTTATAATATATACGTGATGGAGAGAATCACATTCAAACTAAGAAATCAAACAGATATTTTTGAAGAAAACTGGTCAAAATGGCTTACCTATGTGTCAAATGTAAGACCTGATTTTATATAAATGACAAAAGTAAGATCAAACCCCTTAATAGAAAATGATTTTCCCTATTTTCAACAGCAATTTTTTTATGTTTCTATATATGATGTACTTATGTTGTTTTTGCTGTCTTATTTAATGTCTAAATTCTCCTCGTGTACTGTTATGTTCTGTTGTATGTATTGTGCCCAATAAGCACAACGTGTTACTAAAAGAAAATTAATAAACAGTAAATTAAAAAAAAAAGAAAAACTCCAACATTTCAGTAATTGCATGATGGAAGATATTGAAGCTAAGCTTAATGTCGTATAAACCAAAGTAATTAAAAACTAAAATACATTTATAGCAGTAAATTATCGGATTTATCTTTGCACCTAGTTAAAAAGTTAGTTAATTTGAAAATAATTTTGAAAGAAAGATGAGGTATGGACCTTTAAATGTATTAATCTATTAGTTGTTAATGTATTATAATATTTTCTTTTAACTGGCCACCTGCCTTCTGCCATTTTGCAAAAGTGTGGCAATAGAAGTCTCTGATATAGCTTATATAATAAATGAATGTCAAAGAATTACTTTATTTTTATAATATTATTATGTTTAAGTGTATTTTGCTGCAGACACACATGAATCATCATGTGATTCTTCTGGTGTGAAGGTTTTAACTTGTTGTGTTCTCCCTCTCCAGCGGTCTGGTTCCCCTCCACAATGCGTGCTCCTACGGTCACTATGAGGTGGCTGAGCTGCTGGTCAGACACGGAGCTTCAGTGAATGTGGCCGATCTGTGGAAGTTCACCCCGCTGCACGAGGCTGCAGCCAAAGGCAAATATGAGATCTGCAAGCTGCTGCTCAAAGTGAGGATCCATTACTGTCATCTGTATTATCTGTCACATCCGTTACGTTAATTACTGTCCGGTGTTTATTGTGGTGAAGACGAGCGTGTGGTCAGTCTCACATATATAAAACAAGTGCAAAGAAAAACTAAACCTCTTCTGTTCAGCACGGAGCCGATCCATCCAAGAAGAACCGTGACGGCAACATGCCGCTGGACATGGTCAAAGATGGAGACACAGACATCCAGGACCTGCTGAGGGGCGACGCCGCCCTGCTGGACGCCGCCAAGAAGGGCTGCCTGGCCCGAGTCCAGAAACTCTGCTCCCCAGAAAACATCAACTGCAGAGACACACAGGGACGCAACTCCACACCGCTCCACCTCGCAGGTAATCCATACCAGCTGCTTCTTTGTCCTGAATACTAATAATTAGTAATAATACACTCTGCTGATGTGGCCCAGAGAAGTTAGTGGACTTTGGAACTTTTGTCTCGTCCATTCTTTCAATATTAGAGAGTGAAAAGCTTGCAGCGTTGTCTCTGATGCTGTTTGTGCTCTTGTTATTAAAGGTACTCAGATTGATCGGCCATAGATCGCTACCGGCTGATATTTATTTTAAATAGTCTGATTGATGCTCTATATAAAGGCTGGTCAGGTGACAAAGCAGCAGGGTCTGCAATTAACACCCGCCAAACGTCAAATGTGGGTAGATTTTCTGCTTAGTGAGTAAATTTCTGAAGACTATCTGCTACACTGAGTTTCAGTTTTCATCAGTGGTAACTTGACACGACTTCTGGACCCCAGCAAACATGACCGTAAAATACAGCAGGTACCTGAACATAAAAACAGACACAGGACAGAAACTAAACTTCAAACCACAGAGCTAGCTTCTAGATTTTTCTTCAGATACTTTTAGAAACATCTTTCTCTCACACGAGTTGAGTATCACAACACTTACTTGTTTGAGGAGGGGAAAGTGGGGTTAACAGCCTTTGCTGCAGTCGATGAGATGTCACCGCTTCCTGTTTGGAGGCGGGTCGGGGTCGCTTTGGTCCCATTCCAGAGTCCATCTCTGGCACAACTCGGTGTGATACGAGTGTTAATGGAAAAGCAAATCAGTGCGGCACGGTTTGAATCTGAGCGGTCAAAAGTGCAAGTGGAAAGGCCTCAAATGAGACGACCTGGTTAATTAAAGGTCATATATTTGTCACACAGAGTTTTAAAAATACATTACATTGTAATGTACATTTTCATGCTCTGCTTCTTGTTCCTTCTCAGCTGGTTACAACAACCTGGAGGTGGCTGAGTATCTGCTGGAACACGGGGCTGATGTCAACGCACAGGACAAAGGAGGCCTCATCCCGCTTCATAATGCTGCTTCTTACGGGGTCAGTCTCAACAACATGAACACATTATTTATCTCATGTCACACTGTGAGGTTTGAGCTTAAAGCTACAAGAAAGTCACAATATGTGACCAAATTATATTTGTTATGTTGGTGGTCTGTAGATAATATCAATAAGTGATTATTGGTTCTGTGTTATTGAACGTGGACTCTGACTGTCCTCCTCACAGCATGTGGACATCGCAGCCCTGCTGATCAAGTACAACACGTGTGTGAACGCTACAGACAAGTGGGCTTTCACGCCGCTCCACGAGGCGGCACAGAAGGGTCGCACGCAGCTCTGTGCGCTGCTGCTGGCTCATGGAGCCGACCCCACCATGAAGAACCAGGAGGGCCAGACTGCCCTGGACCTGGCCACGGTAAACACACACACACACACACACACACACACACACACACTTGAGCTGATAAATGAAAATGATAAATTCAGTAGGTACCCTTAAAATTATCAAGTTTGATACCTAATCCTACTGACAGCTGAGGAATTTCTGTGACATAGAATTTTTAGGCACAGATAGGTGATTGGAAATTATTTATTTTACACGTCATAAAATGGAAATGTCTTTTTAATTCAGTTGTTCTGTAGTTTCATGAGGGTTGTACTGCTACTTGGTCTGTTCTCAGTCCGGTTCCTTTTAACCAGCATTTCTCCTCCTTCCCTGCAGGCTGATGATATCCGGGCCCTGCTGATGGACGCCATGCCTCCGGACGCCCTCCCCAGCTGCTTTAAGCCCCAGGCCACAGTGGTCAGCGCCTCTGTCATTTCGCCCGCCTCCACGCCATCCTGTCTGTCAGCCGCCAGCAGCATAGACAACCTGGCCGGGCCGCTCACGGAGCTGGCCGCTGCTGCCACCGCCGGATCCTCAGGAGTGGCAGACGGAGCCACTGGAACCGACCGCAAGGAAGGAGAGAGTAAGTGTTTCATTTTTTAAAGCTGGTGGACACAAAAGAATATAAACATGGAACATTTGTGTGATTTCTATGAGGAAAATGTGCATAAATCCTGTTTGACATGATGTTTTTCCACAGTGGCAATGCTGGACATGAATATCAGTCAGTTCCTGAAGAGTCTGGGCCTGGAGCACCTGAGGGACATCTTTGAGAGGGAGCAGGTCAGCTGTCTCAAAAATACTTCATACACCTGATATTTTAAATGCAAACTCAGCATGCAGAAACAGTCCTGTTGCAATATGTTAATATCATAAAAAGAGCACATCTGTATAACTCCGGTGTGTGGTGCTCTAAACTTTTCTTCCTGCTGTATTATTTCTTTTTCCAGATCACCCTGGATGTTCTGGCTGACATGGGTCACGAGGAGCTGAAGGAGATTGGAATTAATGCCTACGGCCACCGACACAAACTTATCAAGGGTGTTGAGAGGCTGCTGGGCGGCCAGCAAGGTCAGTTCACCAAAATCAGACCTTTTAAAAACCTCAAACCTGCAGTAAAATATTTTATTTCTTCAAAAACAAAGTCAGGGGAAAATGTGGCACTCCACAGCAAAGGACTGTGCATTGAAGTGTTGCAATATACCATTATTGACAACAGCTGTGTCAAATTCATTATATACATATGATATTATCGGGTACATAATTCGGCATCTCTTAACTTATTGTATGCTCTTAAATAATTTCCATTCCAGCCCTAATTGTGTGTCATATTAACACAGTGAATAACTTTACTTGTTGTTTTTCAGGTGCCAACCCTTACCTGACATTCCACTGTGCCAACCAGGGCACCATCCTGATAGACCTCGCTCCGGATGACAAGGAGTATCAGTCTGTGGAGGAGGAGGTGAGTCCACTTCACTGTCTTCAGTCATTTTCTCAAATGAACTCTGGACATTGTCTGGAGCTGCCCTTTGCTGTAGCACCTACAGATGTGTGTCTGTGTCAGACATGTTCTCACCTACTGGAAATAGTCCATTAGTGTGTAGTTTGAAGCAGAGTACTGTATGCAGCCACTGTTCCTGTTTGATCAATGGACTGAGAAGAGTTCTGCAGGACTCATGGTGTTTGCATTGTGTGTCTTCAGATGCAGAGCACCATCAGAGAACACAGAGACGGAGGAAACGCTGGAGGAGTGTTCAGCAGATACAACATCATCAAGGTCTGAACCAGGAATCTTTACTTGTTCTGTCCGTTTAGCAGCTTTTATAAGGACGTTCTTAAGTGATGACGGTGAATTCTTTGTGTCTCTGTGTCCCACAGATTCAGAAGGTGGTCAACAAGAAGCTGAGGGAACGTTACACCCACAGACAGAAGGAGATCGCAGACGAGAACCACAACCATCACAATGAGCGGATGTTGTTTCACGGTAAACACACACACTGTCACACCATCTGTTTGTTCTGAGTGTGTGCATTTGTGTGTCACAGCATTGTTATCGCTCTGTTCAAAAATCCTGACTTATGATTTTATTTGTGTAACACACTGTTTGTCAGTAACATCATTCTGCTGCTGCCGTCATGTCGTCCTTCAGGTTCCCCGTTCATCAACGCCATCATCCACAAAGGCTTCGATGAGCGTCACGCCTACATAGGAGGGATGTTTGGAGCAGGGATCTACTTTGCAGAGAACTCCTCAAAGAGCAATCAGTACGTGTACGGCATCGGTGGAGGCACAGGCTGCCCGACGCACAAAGACCGGTCCTGCTACCTGTGCCACAGGTGACTTAAACATGAACCTCGACTGTCCGAGTTCAACTACAATTTCAAACTCAACCACAGCATTAAAAGATGTTTCGGTTGTAAATAAGGCTGCGACTAGTGATTATTTTCATTTTCATATGTAATTCTGTGGGTAGAAGAGACTGTCTGTCTGTGTCTGACCCTTCTCCTGTCCTCTGGACTCTCAGGCAGATGCTGTTCTGCAGAGTCACCCTGGGAAAGTCCTTCCTACAGTTCAGTGCCATGAAGATGGCCCACGCCCCCCCGGGACACCACTCAGTGATTGGACGACCGAGCGTCAACGGCCTGGCCTACGCTGAGTACGTCATCTACAGAGGAGAGCAGGTAAACACAAACGCCAGAGTGTGAGAAGTTTATTTCCCTAAATCCTGTTTATACTATAGCATTAGCAAAAACTGCATGTATCTATCACTTAAATTAATTCATGATTATATTATTATAATGATTTTTGAAATTATTCCAGTGTTGAGGAAAAGTGCTGCAGCCGTCAGCTGTGAATCAGGCTGTAATGAGAACGGTCAAACAGCGTCCACTAAAAGTGCTGGTTTTACCACCGACAGGCTCAGATTGTTATTTTAAGTGTCTGACAAAACTATGGAGGCAGAACTTTTTATTAAAGAGTAGGATTCATTTTGTTTAACCAGAAGCAGATGATTTATCACCAAAGCCACCAGACTCCGTTTACAGAAATGTTCATTTTATCATTTTAAAACTCACTTCATTCAAACTCAACAGAAACTAAATGAAACTCACCAAAACTGTCTTGGTTTGTTTCCACTGTTCCAACAACCATTTACTCTGGTTTGGTTGAAATCAGCTCCGTGAAAATATCAGGAGATGAACAAGATGGAGGTCAGACATCAGAGAGGCAGCACGGAGGAATGGCGTGCAGAGGCAGAATATTTCCACAATTAATATGAGTCCACTGATATGTTAACTGGACTGATATTATTGAATTAAGTGTTTATTTCAACCATAGAAGTGAAAAGACAAACTAACATGTTTTAGGTGAGTTTCACTTTGTTTCTGTCCAGTTTGAATTACAGTTTCTGTAAACAGAGTCTGGTGGTTTTGGTGATACCAGTAAGACAGCTGGTTCTAGTTTATAGGATCTCACTTTTTAAAAGTCTGTGTCAGATTTTAGGGGGATTTATTGTCAGAATATGTCAGAAATTGAATATAATACTCATGAGTATGTTTGACGGTTCACAGTTGTCCATGAGGATTACACTGGAGACGCTCTCAATACTGGACCAATTTCAAAAACTGTTGTCTACATTTGTCTCTTAGACACTAAAACACATAAAACAGAGTCCAGGTGGTAAAAATACTGAATTAACCCTTTAAACTGCTGCTGTTTCATTTTCACTTACGTTGCTGTGTTTTCCCCTCAGGCCTACCCAGAGTACCTCATCACCTACCAGATCCTTAAACCGGAGAGTGCAGCCCAGTCCGCTGCAGGAGCCGAGCAGAAGTCCTAGTTACTCACCGTTACACACAGAGACAGAGACTCCATGCTCGTTATTTTCTCCTTTGTATTGCAAATGCCTGAACACGTTTTATTGACCGAACACATTTCCAGTCTCCTGTCCAGTAGAACCCATGGTGACCAGTGCTTCATCAGCTGATATGCTGTATAATACTCTCCTCCTCGTGGTGATGATGACACACCGTTTTATTTTTATTTTTCATTTTGCATCGGCTGCATGTTAATAAGAAGCATGTGAGGCCCAATAGCGTGCGTGGGTTCGTTCTTTCCCCTCCTCACCAGTCGGGAGGGAGCTTGTAGAGACTTTGAAGTATCAGCATTAACAGTTTGCCACTTCTCTGTCGCCTCATGTCGCCTTGTGACTGTGCAGAATCACCCACCCCTCACCTTTACACACACACACACACACACACACACACACACACACACACACACACACACACACACACACACACGGTCGAAGCCTGTAACCTGTGGACTACTACTGCCCCCCTGTGTCTGGGTTCATCCTGTACAGAACGGCCTCTGGTAACTGTGATTTTAATGCTAACCTGTAACACTACCACACAGCTAACAGTGTGTCGTTGCTCCGCTGTAACGCTGACTTCCTGACACTACAAACACTGAACTGAACTGTTTTTTAGTGGTTTTATTATTCAGGGCTGGACACACTCGGTGGAGACAGGGCTTTCTGTCAAATTATGAGTTGAGCCTCTTTTCCTGTCAGTACGGTAATGATTTGTAGGAGAGGATGTGAGGCATCGGACTGACACGAGGCCGGACTGGAGGAGTGGACGTTTGTACACTAAAAGCATCACACACGCGTCTGTGCTCCGTCACAGTCGAGTCAGTAACTGTCCCGAGTGTTGAAATGTGCTCGTGATGCCTCAGGTCAGGTGAACGGCTGACAGCCAGTGACCTCATCCTCTGAGCATCCTCTCTGTTGCCATGGTAACTCACTCACAGACATCCCACACGTAAGGATTTGCACTTTTACATAGAAAACCTATTTAAGTTATTTTGAATTTAAATTGCAAAAATTTGCGGGAAAAAAATATTTGTACAGGTTGTGTAAATGGTTGTGTATAACTGTCGCTGTTTAACAGTATCTCTGAGTTCGACTGTAAATGACATGAGTTTTCCTTTCATGCCTTCTTGATTCTCCCGACTTTTTTTTTTTAATAAATGTCCCATTAACATCTTTATCTTTGTTGTTGGATTATTTTAAGAAGGTTTTTAAAAGTCAGTCTGTTGTTGTTGAATGTTTGTAGGGCTGCAACTAACAGTTAATCTGTTGATCATTTTCTCAAGTAATCAGTTACTTGTTTAATCGATAAAATGTTGATCAGTGTTTCCCAAAGTCCGATATGACGTCCTCAAATGTCTTGTTTTGTCCACAACCCAAAGATATTCAGTTTACTGTCAGAGAGGAGGAAAGAAACCAGAAAACATTCATATTTAAGAAGCTGAAAACTGAGAATTTGGACGTTTTTCCTTAAACAATAATAATAGTTGACAACTAATCATTCAATCGTTGCAGCTCTAAAGTTTTCCATTTGATATCTCACCTGAAAAAATGTAAAACCTCTGCAGTTATAGTACAATTGACTATTTTTTCATACAAAGAACCAAATGCAGGGCTGCAACTAACTAGTTTCATTATCCATTAATCAGAACTATTCATATCATATTCATATTTTTTTTCATTTTCATTTTTATCAATTATCTCAAAAACAGCATTGAGCCAAAAGATTTATTTCAAATCATCACCATCCATCTGGTCTTCTGATCTAAAAATGTCTTTTTTGTAACCTGCTTGGACCAGTTAAAACCTGCCTGCAGGTCTTGTTCATTTCACTTTTAGTACAAACTGCAGCTACCCTAACAAAGTACACACTCTTGCATGTAGTCTATTGGGACATTTTACTACTAGGATTGTGGGTCAGAATAGCCAGAGAAGCGTGCTGGTTTGCATACTGCAAAATGCAACTGGATGCAGTAGGACATCCTGGTACTGTGGTATACTAAATATTATGGTATTATGGGTAGTGGAGCGCGCAGAATGTTTTGATTAATTAATCATACACTGTTGAATTACTGGTTAACTTTATAGCACTGGATGGTATTGAATGCACCCAAAGTTAACTAACACACTTAAATGTTTTGTTTGTTTAGTTTCCATGGCTGATTGATAAAAGTTTTTATTGTTTATTTTATTTTACTAATTTGTTTATAACTGTATAACTTCGGCCTGTTTTACCACAATTTATTTTGTGTTGTATTTCTTCATTTTATTTTATTTACACATATGTAAAGACTACAACACTGACGACAGAGTCGCACGCATTAGACGTCATCATGCTCAGCTGACTGCGATTGCAGTTGGTTTTAGGCGCAGAGATGTTTGTTTAGTTTTGTTTCGTTCTTGTTAAAGTGAGTTATATTGAAGGTCTCGTCTTCATTTATTCACAGTCGGTGTTTACGTGAAGGCACGTGGAGGTTCAGTTCAGAGGCTCGAGACTAATTTCACCGTTAATCTCGCGCGACGCTCGGAGCTGCGATGCTCGGTGGGTCGCAGACATGAAGTGGAGAAGTTTTAGTTTGTTTGTGTTTCTGCTGAACTTCAGTGAAACTTCAGGAGCTTCGTATGTGATCACAGCTGATGTGAAGAGACGAAGCGGGGAGCTGAAACACTTCTGGAGGAGCACCGGGTTCTGGTGGGTCCAAAATCTACCGCCTCTATTCAGCAAGCAGGGAGGAAGTTAGTTTAGGTTTTACTGAAATGGAGAAATTAATGTGAGTTTATTTTAATGCCGAATAGACCAGCAGACGTCTGGGACCAACATGAGGTATTAAAAAAATGCTGCCTTTAGTCTGCAAAGTTAAAAAAGCCAAGACGTTTTTAAAATGTCTGTTTTTTTTAGTTGAGATTGGTGTCATGTTCTGAGACTAACAAATCACATGACTCAGTCTGACTGGGCTTCTGTTTTCTGTTATCTAGATGAACAAGCTGCTATATAAAACATATTGTTAAAATCATCTATCAGTAGGTATTATTGGTTTTAGATTTTGAAGGATCACATCACACCAGTATCAGTCAGGCCCTAACTGTAAATCTATAAATACATGTATTTCTTACTGGTTTGTGACACAGTTAACCAGGAGGCTCTTGTTTGTGTTCAGCCCTCCGCTCCCTCACACCCAGTCCCACCAGTTCGACCTGAGCGTGGACCAGCAGTTGAACCTGGCCTATGTGGGCTCCGTCCCCCACGGAGGGATCCAGCAGGTCAGGATCCACTGGATGCTGGAGCTGATCTCTGCACAGTGAGTCAGCTGATCCCCGAGTGAAAGAACATTTTTAGATCCTCAGTGTGGTTATTGATGTGTTTGAAGATGAGACGAGATCTGAATGTGAGTTTGTGATAACATCCAGCTGTCTGTCTGTCTGTCTCTCTGTCTGTCTGTCTGTCTGTCTGTGTGTCTGTCTGTCTGTCTGTGTGTGTGTGTGTGTGTGTGTCTGGTCTTTTAGAGATGTTGGAGGTCGACCTCAGTATGATTTTACTAAACTGGACCAGCTGATAGAACTGCTGTGGATTAATGGACTCAGACCAGGTTTGTACTGTTTAAAATTCATCTTCATCCCAAATAATTCACACTGCTCTTCATGTGGTTTAAGGCCGGTTCTTACTGGATCAGATCTTCTGTGATCAGGCTTGTTGGGTAACAGATTACATTAAACAGGATTACATAATCTGAATACAAAAATTAGTTAAAAAAAAAAAAAAAAATCAGTCTTCCAGATAAATAGATGAAGAAAATGTGGATTATTAGCAGGATTATAATTGAAAGTTAAAGAACGATATTGATATCCTGTCAGCAGAGTGTCTTTAATTGTTCCTGCATGACTTGGTTGAGTGAATATTATTGAGACTCTGTTGTTCCAAATGTTTTCATCAAGAAAAAACTACACCTAAAACACAAGTCTAAAATTTAAAGGTGAAGTTCAGATTATTTGAAGTGTGTTTGTATGAGGTATTTATCCACAGTCAGTGTATCGTCGACACGTCCCCCAGTTTGCAGAAGGAAGCTAAGAAATTACATAACTTTTCCATCAGACAGACTTTAATGATGGGAAGCTGCCGTTATGTCAGCTTCTGTATTTCTCTCCTCACAGCCACCAGACTCCTTTGACAAAATCAATAATTTTTCTCCCAGAACAGGGGAGTTGTTGGTCTGCCGCTGCCTCGATCGGTTAGTTTGTTTGTGTTATTGTGTAACTTCAGTGTTTTAAAGGGTTAGTTTGGATTCTTCAAAGTCAACTGTCCCTTTAAGATATAGATCTTGTGTCTGTAAATATTTGAAGTGAAATGAATTAAATGAGTGTTTTTCAGGTTTTGAGCTGATGGGCAGCGTCTCAAACTACTTCACTGACTTTGAGGACAAATCACAAGTGATCGAGTGGAGAAATCTGGTTTATCTCATCGCCAAGAGGTACATTGGTGAGTGAGTGCCATTGTTTTGTCTTTACTGTGTTGTATATGTTGTTTGCGCTCCATAATACACAAACAATCATCAAAATCTATATCTGTTATTTTGTAATTGTAATCAATTTGTAATTGAGCATAGAGGAGGAATCTGTCATATTTACGGTAATAAATCATAAAATGATCACGATGTGTCATCTGAGATCAAGGAAACATGAATGTTGTAGCTGCAGTGTCCCCCTTTGATTTCATCATTTAGGGTCAGAGGAACTGTTTTGTTTGTTTGTTTCAATTAAATTAGAGCTCAGATTAATGCTGAATTTTCACAGAATGAGTCGGTGTCTGTTTATGAGTCATAACAAGTTATTAATACTCTTGTAGAAGGGGTAATTTTTTTAACTGTTAAATTTAGTAAAATGTTAATGGAGTTTTGCAGGCAGTGACACAGGCAGCTACTTAACTCGTTGTCCAGAGTGTGTATTTTCAGAGCAGTGGGCTTTTGTTTTCATGATAACAGGCTTATAAACAGCTGATCAGCTTACAGTGGAGGAGAAGTAGTTGCTTGTTACCGTAAATTTGAGACTGCGTTTATCCTGTGCTCCTGCAGAACTCCTGCAGAGCTCCTGCAGAGTTCCTGCAGAGCTCCTGCAGCATGTACATTATCCCGTACGTACTGTACTATTCAGTCTATGGCTCCAACTCCAAAGGACTGCAGGACTCATTTGTGCATGCACAACTGTTACGTATTGCTCCTTTAATCTTTCCTAATCAAAGTGTTCATCATTGATTGTAAATCATAGATAAGTACGGTCTGGGGACCGTTTCTCAGTGGAACTTTGAAACCTGGAACGAGCCGAACAACCACGACTTCGACAACGTCACCGTGTCAATTCAAGGTAAACACGCGGGATATTTTCATGTCATAATAATTGTTGTTTAAGTGGTTTAAATTGTTGCCAGATATACCTGTGTATACTGCATATTCCAAAAATTCAAGATGTTTACTGTTACACTGGTTATACAACTACAATCGTGTGAAAAACTGTGGCTGGAATGATCCAATATAAAAAATAGCAGTTGCAGTTGCACCACCTGGTGCAGTGAAGCAGCCTGTCTGAAGGTTCTCTGTTCTGCAGCAGTTAAAGTTCCTCAGTCCAGAAGTCCTTAGGTGCCTCAGACCATGCAGTCTCTGTTGGGTCTCCCTCACTGCAGCGGTGGTCTGCAATGTGATTATTGATTCAGTTTGTTTTACATGAATACACAGATCCTCATGAACACATGACAGTAATGATGGTCTGGATTTTAACGGAGAGTTTTAGCAGTGGTGCAGTGACGGTCTAACAGCTGTTTTAATGGCTTTTTATTACCTAAAAAATACTGTGCAACATAATTCTTATTGAAATTTTCATACACACCTTTCATACAATATATCGAAGAGACAGTAGAATAAATTAAAGCAGGCAAATTAAAACAAGTGCAAAACCTGAGTAAACGAATAACAAATAAAAGAGGAACAAAAAGCAAGAAAGGGTAAGAACAATAAAAAAAAAGTAAAAAACAGGAATAAAACAAAGGAGGAGAGACAGTTAGTTAAAGGCAGTGTTAATTTGATTAGTGTTCAACTGTAGTTTAAAAATGTTCTGCATTAATTGTAGTTGTGGTATTATTTTGGAAAACCAGTAAAAGGGAATTACAGTCATAAAATCTACTTAAACACATGAGCGTTTTTCAGCATCTTGTCAGGATAGAAATAACCTTTGCAGTATTTCCTAAATGAAAGAAAGTTGCTTTTGTCACCTTCATGTGATTGAAAATCTTTTTTTGTCATTAAATGCTCAAATTTCACAGAGTATCTCCAGAGAAAACTCTCGTTGAACAGAAAAAAAACAAACGCTGCAGTTCCTGTGAGCATTTAAGAGGCGATTTCTGTGCAGTAAACGTGTTTTTTCCCCTCAGGCTTCCTGAACTACTACGACGCCTGTTCAGAGGGTCTGCATGCTGCCAGCAGTCTGCTGAGGTTTGGGGGTCCAGGAGACTCGTGTCATTCCCCCCCCCACTCCCCGTACTGCTGGGCTCTGCTGCAGCACTGCTACAACGGCACCAACTACTTCACAGGAGAGACGGGGGTGAGGATCGACTACATCGCTCTGCACAAGAAGGTCAGCCTCTGTTTCATCTCTGAGTCATTTTCAAGAGTCTGCTCCTAAAAGAAAGTCATTATTTTTAGTTTCAGTTCAGAGTTTTAGTGTCCAAATGTTGATTTCAGATACAAGAGTTTATCTTACTGTTTCATTTAAGGCTGCAGTTACCAATTATTTTCATAGCTGATTAATCTGTCAATTATTGTCTATTAATAGTTAATAGTTGGTGAAAAGTGTTGATCAGTCAGTTAGTGATCAGTCCAAATGTCCTCGAATGTCTTGTTATGTCCACAACCCAAAGATATTCAATATTATTGTCAGAGAGGAGTAAAGAAAATACAAAATATTCACATTAAGAAGTTGAAATTAGAGAATGTGAACTTTTTTGACTTAAACAATTAATTGATAATCAAAATGTTTGTCGGTTAATTGAATAATTGATTAATCACTTCAGCTCTTGCAGCTCTAGTTTCCTTTGAATTGTGGTATAAAAATTCTCACTGTCAATATTCTGATTAATAGTATTGATCTGTGAAAACCTGATCAAGCGGGACATATTGTCATCTTCATTGATTGGTCCACTACAGGGTGACTCGGTGACTCGGTGACTCGGTGTCAGTTTGGCAGCTGACTCTGTGTTTGTGTCTCTCAGGGAGGAGGTTCCTCTTTGCCCATCCTCCAGCAGGAGCTGCAGACAGTGGGGGAGATCCAGGAGCGGTTCCCTCGGTTCCGCAGCCTCCCGGTGTTCAATGATGAGGCGGATCCTCTGGTGGGCTGGTCCAGACCTCAGGAGTGGAGGGCTGATGTCACGTACGCCGCCATGGTGGTCAAGGTGAGGTGGACGTCCAGTACGAGTGTGTTGATAGAGGATGATGATGAATGAGGATCATTCTTTATTAACGCAGCAGTGATCATCTGGAGGAGATTTATTTTATATTTTCTGAAGGTGACCGAGGTTTTTTATTGGCTGAAGCTAATTCTTCATTTTATTGGCTGTTGATGTCTTTATAAACTTAAATGAACCAAGAATAACTTGTGTTCAGTGTTTCACCCTTACTTTTACTCTTCACAGGGTGGAAATAAGATCAGTGAAACTACACACAACCCTACAACAAAAAGTCAGGATGCTGTTTAAAACATTTATAAAACAGAGAGTGATGATTCTGATAAACATTTTTGACAAATACTCAACTGAAAACAGTCCAACAACAAGATATTTAAAGTTCAAACTGATGAACTTTATTGTTTTTTGCAAATATTCACTCATTCTGAATTTAATGCAACACATTTCAAAAAAGTTGGACAGGAGCAACAAAAGACTGTGAGAGAGGTGAAACACTCAAAATACACCTGTTTGGAACGTTCCTCAGGTGAACAGGTGAGCTGGTAACAGGTGACAGGATCATGAAAGGGGCGTCCTGGAAAGACTCAGTGGTTCACAGCATGGATGGAGTGAAGTTTGACACTTTGTGAAAAACAGTTTAAGAACAAAGTTTGTCTTGTTACCATGGGGAGCAGAGCATTCAGCCGCTCTGCTCCCCAGCTCTGGAACTCACTCCCACCTGACCTCCGTAACACAGACTCACTACCACATTTCAAATCCAAACTCAAAACCCATCTGTTTAAACTGGCTTACTCCCTCTGATCACATTTGCATTGTCTAATTTTAAACTGTATTTTGTATTTTATTGTCTTTTTAATATTGTGTCTGCTTTTATGTTGATGATGTAAGGTGACCTTGAGTGTCAAGAAAGGCGCCTATAAATAAAATGCATTATTATTATCATTATTATTAACACAAAACTGCAGGAATTTATAGATTTCACCATCTACAATCAATAATATCATTAAAAGATAGAATCCAGAGAAATCTCTGAGAACCAACACTGACTGTCTGTGACCTTTGACCCCTCAGGCAGCACTGCATTAAAAACTGCATTGTTCTGTTTGTTGTTGGACAGCTTCTGTAAAAGCTAAATGAAATTTACTGAACATGTAATGAAATTCTTCTCGCGGTCGTCGCTGGTTGGATGAATTGCAGCGTCAGCTCTTCACTCTCCTGCTCCCTCCAACAGGTCATAAAGCAGCACCAGGATCTGCTGCTGTCAGACCCCAGCAGCACCATCAACTACACCCTGCTGAGCAACGACAACGCCTTCCTCAGTTACCACCCTCACCCCTTCACCCAGCGCACGCTGACCGCACGCTTCCAGGTCAACAACACCCAGCCGCCTCACGTGCAGCTCATCAGGAAGCCCGTCCTCACCGTGATGGGTCTGCTGGCCCTGCTGGGTGAGACTCTGTGGATCAGCTGACCCAGCTGACTCAGTGTGTTTGGTTTGAGGATGATGATGATGTCTGACAGGAAGTGGTGAATCAAAAATCATCCGCTGACCTCTGGTGCTGTTTATAACTCTAGATGGTTTTGATGTGAGCTGCAGAGTTTTGGAGATATTTGCTTTCTCTCAAATATAACGGGACTAAATGGAACTCAGCTTGTGGTCCTCAAAGCAACAAATAATGGATTTGAAAAACTCAAAACTAGTGGAATCTACCAGAACTAATTTCCCACATGAAGCTGCTCACAACAGCTGGCCTATGATTTTTGTAAAGAAATATTGCTGTTGAATTTTTCAGATGTATTTTTTGTCTCTTTAGTCTCTTTACACTGGAGAGACGGTAGACGTCTCTGCAGCTGAAATCTTCAAAACTCTGAAACTCACAACAAAACTGTCAAGATGGATAAGCAGCACTACACAGTGAAGTGTCCCTTTAAACTGATTCTGGTGTTTTTTAGGTGTTTAAAATATGTTCTAATACCTCACGTAACACCAGTTTGATCCCTTTCAGGAGAGACTGAGGTTCCGGTTCAGGTTCTGAGCTCAGCAGGATCAAACAGCAGCACGGTGGGAGTTCTGGCCAGCAGCCACAAACCTGCAGCACCGGGAGGTTCAGACAGCTGGCAGGCGGCGGTGCTGATCTACAACAGTGACGACAACAGAACCTCCACCATCACTGATGATGTCACCGTCTCACTGACGGGACTGTCTGCACAGGAAGGTACGAGAATCTCAACGGGTCCATTTCTGGACCTCGATCTCTGAAAGTGAGTGTTTTACATCAGTCTTTTCTCGCTCTTTTCTCGCTCTGTTCTCATTCTGTTCTCGTTCTGTTCTCGCTCTGTTCTCGCTCTGTTCTCGCTCTTTTCTCGCTCTGTTCTCGCTCTGTTCTCGGTCTGTTCTCGTTCTGTTCTTGCTCTGTTCTCGTTCTGTTCTTGCTCTGTTCTCGTTCTGTTCTCGTTCTGTTCTCGCTCTGTTCTCGCTCTGTTCTCATTCTGTTCTCGCTCTGTTCTCGCTCTGTTCTCGCTCTGTTCCCTGCCTGTTTACTCTCCAGGTCTGGTGTACGTCACTTACTACATGGACAACAACGTGACGAACCCGTACGATCTGTGGCGGAGAACCGGCAGCCCTGACTTCCCCACAGCTCAACAGTTCAGAGTCCTGAGGAGCGTGCAGGTAAACAGCACAAGTAACTCCACAGTACTGTATATGAAGTTTATGTTCTGTAAATCCATTTGGAAATAGAAAAAGGATGGAAGCTGATCATCCTCCTCTGAAAACATAAAAATACTTTGAAATATTAATTTAATTTTATCTTGTCCTTTTAAATCGACTGTAATCGTGGATCAAGGTCTTTAATTCACGTTTGATGTCGTCGTTTCAGGAGCCTCGTGTCGACGGACCCTTCGACGTTCCTGCAGGAGACACGCTGACTCTGAAAGCCAAACTGTCCGTCCCGTCTGTCCTCCTCGTCCATGTCTGTGCTCGGCCCACAGCCGCACCGGACCAGGTCAGAACCAACACACAACCACAGCGATAAGTTCCAGTAACCGACTGTTCTCCTGGTTTGCATGTTCTTCACAGTTCACCTTCAAGCTTCTCATAAAAATCATTTATCTTCATCAGTTCCTCTGTGTGTCTGTTACTCTGTACAGCTGAGAACATGGTTCTGTTTCAGCACAGAAACAAAAAAAAAACTTGATCTCTGTTTGACTTCTGATCAGGTTAATGGATTACGCTTCATCAGGATCACCAGAGGCCAAGTCCTGATCATCTGGTCAGACCACTGTGTTGATTCCAAGTAGGTGCTCATGATCATTTCTTCAGTTTTGTATTTTTCACTGTGAGAAAACATAAAGGAGGGAAAGCAGGTCCAGATTTATTTATTTTAAATGTGTTGAATGCAGCAGTAGATTCAAAGACCCCCTTCACACAAAAACGTCTTTTTCTTATGTTTATGTTACTTTATTTATCAGGAGTTGATTTGGTTTACAGTAAAAGAGACAGAACATCCATCTTTACACATTTACTTGATAAAAATACTCAAAAGCTCCAAGAAAATAAATAATCAGGATACTTTCTAAGGTAGTTATTGTGTATTTTGTACTGTTACTATTATGGAAGGAACCAACATGTACTTTTTTCTGATCGCAGTTTCTATTTTATTTATTGTTTCTGCTTGTTATGAGTCAGACTACGGATGGAAATTAGCATCTCGCTAAATCTGTTGCAACCATGTTTTTATTTCATATAAATGATCAGTGTCGCTGCACGCTGTCCTTTTATAAATTAAATAAACTTAACTAAAGCCAGGAAGGAAACTGGTATCAAATTTTATGTTCAGTAAAATGTCTGATCTTAATTATACTGACTTGAATCTGTGTGACGTTTGTTACTGGAGAGGTTCACCTGCTGAAGGGGGAGATGTCTGCACACTTCACTAAAATTCAAACGTAGATCCCCGGCAGTTAGATTTGATACGTGACAAATTCTAAAAACAGTCTCTGTCTGATCTGCTTAATGCAGCACACATGACTGAAGAAATCCTACCATCTGCTGGTCCCTTAATGCATCACATCAGACCTGTTGTGAGGAATCTGGACCTGTGACTTTTAAAGGCACAGAGAACATTTTAATACCTTATTTAAATGTCTGAACCTGAAATCTATGAACAGACTTCAGAACATACAGAACTCAGCAGCTTTTAACCAGAACTAAGAAACGGGATCACATCACTGCTGCTCAGACATGTCAGGTTGAATCCCTCCATGTTTCCTCTAAAGTCATGATGCTGCTGCTCTTTACTGCTCAGTCTAACACAAGGCTCAGGTCAGATCCAGAACTGGGAGAAAAATGAGATTCTGTTTTTTGTTTTTTGTTTTTTTTTTCAGCTTTTTATTCGGGTAAACTATGTTAAATAAAATCTGAATCATAGCAGAGTATTTTGCAGATACTTTAAAATGCATCTAGAGGAACTTTAATCTCTCTACGACTGTAAATAGGAATTTTAATGTCTTTATATTTGCAGATGCATTAAGACATTTGAGGTGGAGTTCTCCTCAGACCAGAAGGGATTCAGCAGAATTAACACTCAAGACACCATTTTCACTTCTCACGTTTATTCACCTGGTAAGATTTCTTTAAGGTCTGTGTTAAATGATGGCAGTTTTCTTCTGGCACTGTGACGTCCAACCGTCTTGTCTTATCTTGTCTTGTCTTGTCTTGTCTTGTCTTGTGCAGTGAACCAGGAGGTCAGCGGTCTGTACAGAGTCAGAGCTGTGGACTACTGGGGACGACCAGGATCGTACTCGCTGCCAGAGAGGTACTCAGAGGAGGACTAGACCAAGATCCAGTCTGGTAGAGATCATATCATGTGTCTGAAGTTTTCATACAGTTTAAAACCATTTTATCAAGATCAATGTGCCGATTATATACAGAGTTCATTTATTGATCATTTTACAGCACAGCGTTGTATAATGAGATGTTGTGCTTCTGAATGCTGCTCACAAAAAGAAAATGATAAACAGTGAAGGGTAAATAAATAATAAAAGTAATTTTAATAGAGGAGAGCTGTGTATGAATTCAGAAGTCTCACAGAATTTTTTGATAAAGTATAGCAGGGATTCTTAAAGTTTAATACTAATAATAATCTCTATGATCCACAAATGTGCAAATTTGCCTTCAGCTTCACAGGTTGGTTAAAAAACACATCACAGTAAATGATAATACACACAATATTAACAGAAAATGCACAGTGCAGACATTAATAACAGACACAGCTCCGGTCTGAATGATGCAGCGTCTTCTTTAAAAAAGGGATGAACAGGATCAGATGCCTTTAAAGACGTGTGTTAAAATGAGTTTTTACTGTTAATACTTGTTGTACAGAATGAGTTTTTATTGGTGTGAAAAGAGAAGAAAAATGCATGAACGAATTTCAGAAACTGTAAAATCAGACAGATCTAATGGGCACATTAATGATCTTTTGTTATCTTTAATGTTTTTAAATCTGTGATATTTCTATTTTTTATACTTGACATGATTGTGTTTTATATGTTTGAGTGTTTGATAAGTAAAAGTTGGTTTCTGACCCAGTCGATGTTTCTGCAAAGACGAACACAACAGCAGGTTTCTTTATAAAATTTATTGTCACCAACACATTGATTGATTCCACAGTGCAGATGTTCTCCATCAGTGTGACAATACTGAACCATCTCTTTCTCTCAACCGCTGATGGTTTCCTTTGGATTTGGCTTGGAAATATAATTTCATCTCGGCAGTGTTAATTACATTTTTCGCAGGGCGTTGAATCACATTAATCTGATAAATCTTTTCTATGGCGTTAACAGAATTTTTCTCCTGGCTGTGTTTTTGGGAGGAGCTCTGTCTTCATGTTGGGCAGGATGATCCGTCCTGTGTGACGAAGGTCAGCTCAGTGAACTGAGGAGCAGTTTAACAAGCTCCTGTAGGAAACACAGAAAGAACAACAGATGAGTTTAAATGTTACGGAAAGTTATAATACGTTTTTCACATGAGGCCCTAATGCTCTTCCATAAAACTAAACATTTTATTATTACATTTAATAATTTACTTAGTTCGTACCGGACTGCAGCACAGGCTGGAACTCTCCGGCCATGCAGATCTCCTCCTGTTTCTGGCGGACGATTCTCTGGATGGCGGGGGGGAGGCCGCGGGGGTTGCGTGAGAAGACCAGGGCGTAGCCGTCCTCGCAGCTGCCGTCGTCCTTCAGGGTGCGGCAGGCGTAGGTGATGGCGTAGTTGTCGTAGTCGGTGTCAATGACCCAGTAGTTGTCACCTGGAAGAGCAGAGAGCAGGAAGTTAGTCTCACCTGTGTGTGAGAGAGAGAGGCTGTCAGAGTGTGTGTGTGTGTGTGTATACAGGTGAGGCAGCTCACCGCCGCTGGACAGGTAGCTGGCCAGTCCCTGGTAGTTCATGAACATCTTGCCGGGGGTGCCGGGGTCGGGGACTGAGTACTGAGCAGCCATGTCGGCGCAAACAACCCAGAACCTGGAGGACGAGTGGAGGAAGGATATTTTACCAACCCCTTCCAAAAAAATGTGCTGACGTGACCTGACATATGTTTTGTGCATGATGACGTTGCGTTGCGTCGGAGGGAGGTGATCAGCACTCTAACCTACATCATCACTTTTTGCTAACAGCCGAGTGTGAGTTTCCATTTCAAACACAAGAAAAAGATGGAGTTGAATCGATGTTTATAAAAGACTCACCCAAAGAGAGTGACTCTGCCCCTGGAGGACGCCACCATGGAACCATCGTCTCCAACAGTGTATTCAGCGGAGATGTTGTCCTGCAGGAACAGACCCTCAGGATCCTTCTTCTGCAGAGCGTACCACTTTCCTGCATACTGTCAGGGAAAGAACTCAAAGATGAGTGACTGTTTTCATACGCAGGAGACCAGCAGTAACAGAAGAATCACCCCGTTTAATCAGTTTTCCTGCTTGTTCATCTGGAGACTAGCAAGCTGTTCTGAGCCTAAATAGCAGACGTGGGACCGAGTTCTGGTTTTGCAAGAATTTCAAGTCTGCACACAAGTCCCAAGTCCCAAACTTTGAGTTTCAAGTCCTAAACAAGTCATAATACGCTCCTCACCAAATGTAATGTCATTTTAACAACAGAGCCGTGACTTAACAACATTTGTCAAACTTTAAAAGTCAAACAAAGTTGGAAGTTGTCATTTTTTACTCGTACGTTTTTCATACTGCTATTCATTTTTGTACTGGATAGTTTTTGTACGAAATCATCTTTTGGTAGCATTTTTCCAACTGGAGCTCAGTAATGTAACGTTAGCTCTTCATGGTCCTCTGCTGTCGTCTGATTGGTTCAAACAAATTAGATATTGAAAGAAGTGACATTTTCAAGTCCAAGTTCAGCTGCAAGTCTTTCCTTCACTTTCATCAAGTTGAGTCTTAAGTTGTCAAATTTGTGACTCGAGTTCAAATCATGTGACTCAGATCCACTCCTCTTCTTTACGTTCTGAGTGTAAATGGTATCACTGAAACGTCAGTACCACTGATTCACTCTAACTGAATTTAATACTTCTGTACTCACTCTCTGTGGGTCGAAGTCCTCTTTGACTGTGAAGCTGTCGACCACACAGGAGGCCAGGCTCTGCTCCACGCAGGCCAGGACCAGCATCACCAGGGCAAACATTTGGAAGTCCATCCTGGACAAAAACAGAGTCCAGCACACGTTAATGATTTTTCTTTATTTACTGTTCTTCATGCTTCTTTAGAGAGCAACATTTTCTACTGACTTTAGTTTCACTAGTATGAAATCTACTGTAAAGTTTGAAGGTGTGATCATCTGTAGAAGCTCATTTCTGCCAAAGTGATGGAAAAAAGATCCTGTAAGTCATCATACATATAACTTTATTATATTAATTAATGTTAAAATATAATATTTCTCATTATTTTAGGCAACTAAGTAATTATTTTTGACACACCGAGTCACTGTTCTGACACACTAAATCATTATTTTGAGGTTCAAAGTCATTATTTGAGAAAGTCTTTCCTTGTTTATTTTGACATACCAATTCATTATTTTGATAAATTAAGTCATTAAAGCCATTTTAAGAAATGTTATCATAATTATTATAATCATGATTTAGTGCCATTTTCTCAATTTCTTTAAAAACTTAGTAATTATTGTGCTAATCAGTCATTATGTTTAAGATACTAAGTAAATATTTTGAGATACTAAATCATAATTTTGAGAAATTTTCTCATTATTTTTAGAAAATAAGTATTTTTGGGGAAACAAAGTGTGTATTCAGAGAGTTTCTCGTTATTTAGCCAAACTAAATCATTATTTTGACTTTGAGGATCTTTTTTTTTCATCCATTGTCAGAAATGATTTTCCATAGTTAACAGAACAGTTCTCAGTATCTGTCTAAAGAAAAAACCTCCATATTTATTTGCCGTCTTCTTACCTTGAGAGCAGAATGAAGCGTCAGGAGGTTTTCGGCGCAGACGTGTTGCGGTGTCTGAACTGTGCGGAGGAGACGCAGTGTCTGCCTTTTTATACTCAACACACAGACAGGCTCACTGATTATTTTCACTTCTTGAACCTAAATGCAGAGTTTAAATCTACGGCTAATCCAGTTAACAAAATCCCCCGCTGTAAGCTGATGAACCCTCGCGTTCAGCAGTGTATTGGCTTTATGTAATTGTTTGCAGAGCTCGGTAACGGGATACATAACGGGATGTGACCCGGCGGCCGAGCAGGAGGCCTGAGCCTCGAGTCACACGTCCAGGACGAAGCGCTTCACATGAACAGACGAGTGTATTCTGAGCACCGAGGTGTCATGAAGTGCAAACGTAAAGATTTGTTGATGCCTGCTGGGAAAGTCGCGATCCAGGGTGAATAATTATGAATTTGGGGTGTTTTTTTTTTTTTTTTTTTTTCCTACATCATCAGATAAAATGTTCCCTGATCTCAAATCTACTGTTAGAACAAACTAGAACTTTCCTGACGCTGCAGTAAAGTTTTATTCTGTCTGTCTTCAGAAGTCTCCTGACAGCTGGGATCAAAATGAACTGTACCCTGTTCTCCTTTTTCCTCCATTTCTCTTTTTTTTCTCCTTATTTCTACGTGTGTGTTTCATTGTTTTGCATTCATCTGCCCTTTTTGTATTTATTGAGAAAATCTTTTTTAAAAAAAGGATTTCCCCACAGTGTCCGGCCCCGTTCAGTGGGAGTGAAGCATCTCAGATCTTTTTTTTTTTTTATTTGGGTGTAAAACGTGAAAAGATTGATGAGCGAGTCTCACGTTGACATTATGAAATGGTCTGGAGAATTATGGCTCTGAGTAATGAAGTCATGTTATGTCAGCAGAGGCTCAGGTGTTCCCGTCTGCTGCCTCTCGCTCAGTTAAGTAACCTACTGTCATCTAAATGCTGCCAGAGCTTCGAGCTGTAATCCAGGACAAAACGTCTCATATAGGAAACAGCTGAGCTCAGTTAAAGGAAGTTTACACCAATTATGCACCAGAAAATGTGCACACAGTGTAAAACTACCCTCACAGAACACGGCTGTTGTTTAACTGAAATAATGCTTTCATGAATGAAGTTTGAGTTGTTGCTCTCATTACATCATCAGTATAATGTTGTCTTTCTGTTCTTTAAAGTAGATTTTGTTGACTTGCCATTATTTTACATGTTTAATTCATTATTTCTCATTTTGTTTTACTGAGGAAACCATTTCCACCAGTGTGATGACAAAAATCATATTGAAACCTAAAAAAATTAGTTAGTATCCCAAAAAAAAGAGAAACCTTTTTGATTCATTATTTTCTGGGATACTGAGTCTTGATTTTGAGAAGGTTTCTTATTTGCAGGGTCTTTTTTATGGTCAGATTTGCAGAAATTATCGTTTTTCAGTGTTTTCAGTTGCATCGTTTGTTTTGTGGTGCGTCTAAAAATTAAAAATGAAATGTTATGAGCAGATCATCATCATCGCAGTCATCCTCAGTTACCTCAGAGGACTGGAGGTATTTGTGTGAACTGCAGTAGGTGACAGAGAGATAAATAAAGACTAGTAGCTTGTCAGTTGTCCAGCTGTATTTTTAGTCGTCCCTGACATTGTTGTTATTCTAATAATAACGTGTCCTGAGGAGGATGTTAGGTAAAGACTCTGGGCTGTTCAGTCCTGTCAGCAGTGTTAACTCAGCATCTCTAATCTGAAAACAAAAGCTACGTTTAAATGATCCTGTTGTGGACACAGACTTACTTAACTGGAGGTGAGCCCAGGCAGCACGTGTCTGGGCTCGAGCCACGTCAGGTCACTGACTGATGGATGAGAGCAGCAGAGACGGATGTAAGAATACAAGAAGGACCACTATTTGTTTCTTCTTTGTTACATGTTTACAGGATTTGAAAGTTGATCTTCAGTCAGATGAATGTTGACCTCGTCTGTCAGCAGGAAGCTTCACTGTTCATCTTTTCCACCATCAGAGAAAAGGAGGCGTTTAGGTTTGTGCACCGGATTTTGAACCATTAGCAGCATTTCCATTCAAAATAAAAGCTGGTTTCAGACCAGAACCAAATTCTAATCAGGTCACCTTTCAGTCCAAGAGGACGTTTGTGCCAAGTTTAAATATCACACAATTAATTCATCAAGAGAATGAAAGGTAGATTAATAACTAATACTGATTTAGTGCTTAACTCTGCCAACCAATCCTAACCAATCTGAAACTGTTCATTTCTGCAGCAAATACATCAACGTGAAACGATGCATCTGCAGCTGCATGCGCTCAAAATACAGGTAAATGTCTTGACTAACTCGCCTCCACAGGTTCAGTTACAGGAGGAAGTCAGCAGTGAGGAATTTATTTATGACCTTCAGTCAAATTAATCAGCTTCCCTCGGATTCTCATGACACTTCTTTTAATAAAATCACCAAAATAAACTCATGCTTCTGATGCCGAGTTCTCACATGATTAACAACATAATGAAAGTAGATTTTGTAAATGGGAACCAGCAATCATCAAAACTGTTGGCAAATAGGAAGCAAGTGAACCTGATTTTAATGTGAGGATTAATGTGAACAAAATTCAACAATGCAAAATTATTCATTTACATTTTAAAAGGGCAACTCTAGTATTTTTAAACCTCCGCTGTTTTTACATATCTTGGGGTCTAAATGACTAATAGGTGCAAAATGATTTGGAATTGGTCCAGTTGATCACGTCAGCTGAAAGCTGTGAAACAGGCTGCAGCGGCTGCAACACCATTCTTGTGGACAAATTCTTTCGTCAAAGTACAGCCAATAAATGTGCTCGTTTTTCACCATTGACACGTTCAGATTCATTTTTGTTTAACCAGAAACAGATGATTTATCGCTCTGCTCAAAGACATCACTCAGAGAACACAGGAAGTGATGCGCTCGCTGCCTCAATCAGTCAGTTGTTTGTGAGACTTTGGTTCAGATCCAAACTAAAAGGCCCAGGTTTAAAAATAACAGACTTATCCTTTAATATAAACATCTATCACATCTGGAACAGGGTCAGAAGCAGAACAAAGAGAAGGTAAATGAAAACAAAGACCAGTGTGATCATGTACTGTGTCTTTATGGAATTGCTTCATTACAAACATATAACTTAGAGAACAGCTGTATTTGCAGTATTACAATGCTGAGTTCAAGAGCCTCATTTCATATCATGTAACTAACATAAAAATCCCTGTATGGTCCAGAGAGGTGTTGGATTAAACAAGGTAACAGTGAACACGTCCACCACACGGAGTGTCTGACTGGTTGTGACCTGACTTCACCATCGTTACTCCACAAAAAGGAGGAAGAGGTTGGAAATTGCACATGGAGATTCTCACAGAGCAGCTTTACTTCAGGATGGTGTCTTCATTTGCTGGAAGGAGACAATAAATCAAGGATTTTACATTTTAAATACGTTTTCATTCACTACCTGTAAGCATGTGGAGCATGCAGGTGTTTGCATGATATTTCTGCAAACAGAAGACTTAATGTTTGACACCGTACCTTCTGCTAGCTGCTTGGCGATGCGCTCCTGCTCCTCACGAACCTTCTTCTCCTCCTCCTCGATCCTCCTCTCCTCAGCTGCAATCGGCTTCAGGTGATCTGAACAAATCAAAGGGTTCATTTCAAAAGGGAAGCACTAATCATGTGAAAAAATTATCTTTCTTATTTTCACAGTTAATCGTTTCCTTCTAGAAAATGTTGAAAACAGTTAGATACTAATCAGTTAACTGAGTAACTGCTGCAACTCCAAATACACGATCACCAATAAGAACCACTCACCATATCTCCTTTTGCCGTAGATGATGCCAGCAATCAAAGCTGAATACCTCGCTGTCTGTAAAGGAGAAAACGATGAAAATGAATGACGGTCATCCTGCTGTCCCGACAAAGTCTGCAGATTCTCAGTCAGCTGACAGAAAGAAGTCTTTAAACACTGAGGCAGAGATAACTGGAGTCTCTGAGTCTACATGTGTAGAAACGACAGACATGTTACAGACTCCTTCATGGAAGCTGAATATCTGTTTCACAGTTTGATCATCATGTTTCTGTAAACTGCTAACTTATGCAAAATGCATCCATCTAAATATATTATTAACAGTTTAGCTGTTAAAGAGAAGGAAAAAGACTATTGAATTGATTTTGGTATCAGTAGATACTCTTGGCTGTGGTATTAATATCAGTATCTTCAGTCAAAATAATAAACAATATGACTTTTTTTTTTTAGCCCTAATTAGCACTGCATCCCTCAGTGTTGCTACTGAGGCTGCAACTAACGTTTTTTTTTTTTTTCATAGTCTATCAATTATCAATTATTTTCTCGTTTAATAGCTGTTGGTCTATAGTGTCAGAAAATGCTGAAAATGTTAATAAGTGTTTCCCAAAGTTCAAGATAACGTCCTCAAAAACAAATGATATTCAGTTTACTGCCAGAGGAGTGAAAAAATAAAAAATATTCACATTTAATAAACTGAAATAGAGAATTTTCACGTTTCTTAAAAATTACTCAACCAATTAATCCATTATCAAAATAGTTGCAGATTAATTTAATAATCCATTAATTGTTGCAGCTCTAGTTGTTTCACCCACTGAAATCTATAATACTGCTGGAATTTAAAGAGACTGTGGTTGTGTCATAAACTGTCCATCAGAGGTGAAGTGATCAACTTTCCAAAGCTGTCAGAAACATATCTTTAATTCGGTAACAACAGAATTCATCGATGAGCCTCGGTTTCATTATAACGTAAACTTGAACAGTTTGTCCATCTGATGTGTTCAAACCCAAAGAGCGACTGAATGATCGTAAAACAAACAGTGACAGCTGAATTAAATACTGAACTGTCTTAATACTTAACTTTTACCGGAATAAAGAATGCTTTATTAGTTATAAAATGTCTTGTATTGGATCCATGTCCATTATTTCAGAGGACAGGTCTATTTATAACCAGCGAGCGCTGCGTGGTTTCAATGGACAGACAAGTTTTTCACTGTGAACTTTTTATTCTGTTTGTAAAGTCAAGACTGATGTTCAGTTAATGCACATTAAACTACACCGTTATATTAAACAGATGCATTGTTCAGACTCACTGCAGCTCAGCTGTAGTCACTCACTGCCTCAGTTTGACTACACTTACTGTTAGCTAACATGCTGCCTGGCTAACAGTTAGCAGGTGAACGTGCTCTGCGTATAAAATTAAATACATTAAAGATTAATTTTACAGTAAAATAACTAAAACATTTCTACACAACATGGACAGAAACACGAACCTTAATCAGAGGAGACACAGCGACTGGAGGAGCCATCGTTAGTTTACGGCAGGCTAACAGCAGCTAGCAACAGAGGTCACTTTATCACCGCAGAGGACTGTGGGAGAACAGCTTCTTCTTCTCTGACGTTTTTACTGTAGCTTATATTCTCTTTCAAGTGCTGCTGACATCTGCTGGACCAAATTCTCTAAACGTTGTATAAAATTATATTAAGATAAAATATAGTACTGTGTTTTATATAAAAAAAACAACCTTATGCTTTAATATAAAATAAAGTTTCAAAATAATTAAAAGACCACTCTTTAATTTGGTTAACGGTATTTTTTATTTTTTATTTTTATTTTGCAGAGACGATTGTCAAAAAACAAAACAAAAACATATACTTCATTTTGAGAAGAATTTTTTGAAAAGAAAGACAAAATAGAAAATAGAAGTAAAGATGCTTGTGTGAAAAAAAAAAAAAAAACTTTACAACTTTAAAAATAGAAGTACTGACTCAACTTGTCTACTGCAGTAAAAGTGAAAAGGTTCAGGCTCTGAAATGTCTTCAGAGTATAAGAGTAAAAAGTTGTCCTCTGAAGGACATTTCTACAAACCAAACTGAACCTGCTGTCTGGTTCTGATTCTGACAGCAGCAGCTGTCCACAAGAGGTCAGTAGAGATGCATGCAGGTGACCAGCTCAGCCAGTGAGGCCTGACACTTAACTTGAAGATGTAGTTTTTAATCATTGAGGACAATAACATAACAAGGACTAACTAACTTATAACACAACCTTCTCAGTATATTCCCTGTAAAGTCTTGAGGTGGGAAATCACCAGTGCAGTGATTCTGGCTCGTCTTCACACATCACTCCTTCCAGGAAAAATGCTGGAAATGCTGCGTGTGTGAATGAGGCTATAGAATAATAACCTGACTCCAGAGTGTGTAAACATGTGCTGCATGACTGTGAAACAGTCTGAGCTGATCTGACAGGGTGTAACCTTGGTCCTATATTTCTGACTGGTGTGATGATGTTTGACTGGCATGCTGGCTGCTTTAGCATCATCAGCTCCAAAACTTCTACCAGAACAGATCTTTCCTAATATGCAACATTTCCCTAAAAACATATATAGACTGATATACACTTAATCCCTTTCAGTCATCAGTAAAGGGTATGTGTTTAAAGGGTAAATGCTCCTTTATTGCTCAAGGAGTCTCCCTTAAAATGAGTTTGTGTGTTAGAGGAAACTTTATAAACTCAAAGATCTGGGACCAGAGGGAAAATCTAGGTGGCTGCATCTGTATGTTATTGCCATTGTCTTCTTGTCTTTGGAAAAATGAAAAATTATGAATCAAAAAACAAAGAGCCCAATACTTTAATAATCAGAACTGTGTTTATTGAAAACAGAGTATCAGACTGCGTCGTGTGTAAATCGTACTGCATGCTTTGTCGGCAAAACTACTGAATATTGCAAATACATGAAGAGCATTTTGAGTTCACTTTACAAGCTTCAGGAGGTCTGCAGCCTCCTGTGGGAGCACACAGACTGAAAACATGGCAACACTAATATGTGATGCTGATTCCAAAAATACATCTTCCGAAATCAGTGGAACGTAGAATAATGTAGCAAAATAAAGAAAAAAGATCAATTCCCTGAGAGCTTGATGATAAAAAAAAACAAAAAAACAAAAAACATTTTCATTCTAAAGTTCAGACCTCTTCATCCAAACAGTAACATGTAGACAATATCAATACTAATATTTTCAGCAGGACTACTTTTAAAACACATTTGTTAAAAAAAACATTTTCATTTTACAATACAAAAGCATCTTCACAGTTACAATGACAGTATCAGATATAAGCTTTAACTTCACTGAAGCCATGTGATTATTATACTGAAATCCAACATCAAATCCAACATGCCATATTTGTGCAGCAGCAACATTATATCAAATGGAAATATTGCTGTAATATTAATAATAATAATAATAATAATTTGAATTTAAAATCCTAAACAAGTCAAAGTTTAGGACTTGGGGCTTGATTTTTTTTTTAGTGTCCTCCTCTTTACTCTGTTTTCAGGCTTTAGAGCATCTAGACTGTAACGGGAGACTTTGGCCAATCACAGGTCGGCAAGATAGCTGAGTATTGAGTCTCGGGAAAGTGTCTCGACAACCAACTATCTTTCTCCAGAACCGGCAACCCCAGCTTTAACTCGGGACTTGAGTGCAAAAACTTGAGACTTACTTTTGACTTGCAAAACAATAACTTGGTCCCATCTCTGGCATAAAGTAAGAAAAATATGGTGACCTGTAAACAAAAGTAACTATTTTAAAAATTCAAATAGTGTGGCAAATTTCATTTCACTACACTCTTGGAAATAAAGCTGCTAGCAAGAACCATAAAAACGTCTTTGGCTTGTATCCATATGAGAACCCTTTCGTTTTCCAAGGGTTTCATCTAGAACCTTCCATGACAACTCTTTCATGTTCCAAGGGTTTCACCCTGAACCCTGCCAGGATGTTCTACCAGGAACGCTATTATTCTGCAAGGGTTTCATGTAGAATCCGCTCTAGAACCCCTTTCTATTGTGGAAGCAAATGGTTCTGAGTAGAACCTCAGTCCTTCAGGGAAAAACCCTTTGGAACCTTTGTTTCTAAGCGAGTGCTAACTGCGATAGAGAGGCTGTAGATATGCATGTGTGATCCCTCACTGGCTTACCAACAGTGAAAGCTGCCTCTACGGGACTGAACGCACAGCAGGATGTTCTGAGGGACTGAACCCTCGTCTTTTTGCACAGTTTTACAGTCAAGCATTTTATTTCTGTATAAAAAGTCACAGCAGAAATCAGTGTGTGTGACTGTGGTGGTTTCCGAAGCAGTGGTTGAGCTGTGTTAAGGTCCTGTTGGCAAACCGGATCTTCCCTCGTTTCTTCAGCGAGGCTGTGTACTGGTTGGACTTGAGTTTGGAGTAATAGTCTGAGAACTTGTTGAAGAGGATGGATATGGGCAGACCGTTGAGGATGATTCCAAACGCGATGCAGATGAAGGCGAAGAGACGACCCAGGATGGTCTCTGGGTAGACGTCTCCGTAGCCCACAGTGGAGATGCTGACCTGCAGGAGAGCAGAAACACGTGTCACAAACCTTAACAGCAGTGTCCTGTTTGATAGACCCTCAACTGATCGACGTCATCATCAGCAAGAAAGTGGAGAAAAACAGACAGACTGGATTCAAACTGAGAACAATGTGAATGTCAGAGGTCTGGACCTGAGTCACATGACTCAAGTCACAAATATGATGACATGAAAAAATCAAATTAGACTTGCAACTTGACTTGGACTTAATGATCAGTTAACTTTGTGAACTTTATGATCAGTTATTACAGTGATGCATCATACAGCTGTACCTGCAGAAAGCAAACAAGTGAATCTTGTTGATTTTAAACTCAATAAAATTAACTAAATCTATTCAACAGCTTCACTTGATTGTTGAGTCAGAGCCCTTTTACCAACTTGTGTCACATCAGGGACACAAAGTGAAGATATATCACTCTTTAATTTGCTCTCTCTCTCCACCAACACACTCTGATGTCATTTGTATTTATCTGTGGAGAGAGAAGCTCCGCCCACTGTCACACCCCCGTGGCAAAAGTTTGAAACAAACGGTGATCTTCAATTCTCTTGTCTACCTTTCCAAGAGGGAAGTTCTATGAGACGTTCTGCTGACAGACGTCGCTGCTCTAATGTTGCAAAAATGGCACATAATTGCATCTGTATCTGTTCATATGAAGACAACAAGGATCTGTAGCAGTGACTCACAGTTTCCTTCACTATAACCATCGCTATGATCATGAGGATTATCATTTGGATTAAAAGTAAGATTCTACCTCTCGGTCACAGAGGGAGGGGAGTGAGCTGCTAACAGGTTTATCAGTGAGAACAGATAACAAAGACAAGTTATTCCACCCTGTGAAACTGACCAGACACTACGAGTAAATCAGTAAATATACTTTATAGATATGCAGTCTGTAGTGTGAACCTTGTCATGGAGCACAGTGAAGCAGGAGCTGAGACATCCTGCAGGAGAGCTGACCTCATTATGTTCTGTAAGCCAGGTAGTGCTGCAGAGTAATCTAATAATGAAACACAGTGAACACACCGATCAGAGACTGTGTCAGCACTGATTCAGTGACAGGACGTTTTATTTCCCTCATAGAAAGAGGTTACTTTAGTTTGTCACTCAGAGCAGTGGTTTATTTAAGATCCCTAATTTTAAGATTTGTGTGTTTTCCATACTTTTGTACTTTTTTAAAGGACAACTTTTTCAGCGTGGACCCAATTTTCCCAAACTAACGACTATTTTAATTATCGATTAATCTGCCTCAATTACTCAATTAATGGTTTAGCCTATAAAAAGTAAAAAAAAAATTGCAAAAAATGCTCCTCATTATTTCCCAGACACCAAAGTGACGCCTTGGCGTGGCTTCTTTTGTCCAACAAACTGTCCAAAACCAAAAGTCTCTTTATTTACTCTCATAAATGACAAAGAAAAGTAGCAAATCCTCACAACTGACAGGGTTTGTGCAACTTTTAAGAGTTTAATTCAAGCTGGTGGTGAGTTTTATTTTGTTTCTGTCCGGTTTTAAGGATGATGATAATGTTGTTTAAATTACTGATTTGAAGATAAGATAACAACAATGTAAAAGACGTAACAAGAAGAAACAGACAAGAGTCAGAGACTCGACAACAAAGAAAAAGTGAGGTTCAGTTTCAGCTTTGCACAGAAACAGTCAGTAGAAATGTCCTTCAGGGGACAACTTTTTATTTTTATACTTTGAGAACATTTCAGAGCCTGAACTTTTTCACTTTTACTGCAGTAAACAGGTCGAATCAGTACTTCTACTTTTACCAGAGCCTTTTTTGTGCAAATATTTGTACCTCTACTTGAGTAACGGATACATGTACTTTTTCCACCTCTGTTGTACGGATCCTTTTCTATAAAGTTGTCAGACACAGGAAGGATTATGTCATTGCTGAGTTTCCCTTCTGCATCTTCCACTGCAGTGACCTCCCTCAATAAATCACCAAGTTAGACACACGCAAAAAATATTGAAGTTACCCTTTAAGGTTTCTGTTAATCTTCCACCTGTTTTGTTATTTTTGAATTAATTGTCTTCTTTCCTTGTTCCTTTCACACTATTACTGCAGACATTTGTACTTACAGCTGCCCACCACCATGCGTGAGGGATGCTGGTGAAGTTCGTTTGCGGCATGTCGTGCTCCACAGTGTAAACCATGGCGGAGAAGCTGAAGATGCCCATAGCGATGAAGAGGAAGAGGCAGCCCACCTGCTGGTAGCACTGACGCAGGGTGAAGCCGAACGCCCGCAGACCTGTGGAGTGTCGCGCCAGCTTCAAGATACGAAAGATCCGCATCAGTCTCATGATCCGCAGCACCTGGCCCAGCTTCCCCACCTGCCCCACCGCCTGCATGTCGGCCTCGTGCTTCATGTAGTTCTCCTCGTTGTCAAATAACTCGAGGAAGACCTGCAGGTACTGAGGCAGGATGGCGATCAGGTCCACGGTGTTGAGCACGCTCCTGCTGAAGGCCTTGAGGTCCGGCGTGGATATCAGACGGAGCAGGTACTCCATGGTGAAGAAGGCGATGCACATGGACTCCACGTACTCCCAGTATGTCTTCCCACTGAGCTGACCTGTCGGAGTCCTGTACTGCATCTCCTCCACCGTGTTGAGAGTCATGGCCACCAGAGAGATCAAGACAAACAGGCTGGACGCCACCGCCATCAGCTTGGCCTTGATGGACGAAAACGGCTTCTCCATCAGGTTCCAGATGGCTCGCCGCCTCTGTCCCATGAACATGTCGTGGAAGAGCTCCTCGTTCTCCTCAATCTCCACCTCCGCCTCCAGCTCCCTCTGGATCTTCAGCTGGTCGTTCAGCTCATCCTGCCGCTCCTCGAAGGAGATGCGGCAGCAGCGGTGGGTGTTCCTGATCCTCACGCCCCAGTAGTTGATCTCCTCCAGGAAGTTTCGGGGACACAACTCGTCTTTGATCCACAGCACGCCGGTCCTGTAGAAGTTGAAGATGCTGTGAAAGACGTCTGGGTCCCTGTCAAAGAAGTACTCGTTGTTGGTCACAGTGTAGTCATCACACAGGTCCAGCTTCATGTTGTGGTCCGTGTAGGTGGCCAGGCGTCCGATTCTGGTCTTGGGATACTTAGCAGCCATCTTGTAGGCGATCTGGTAGGGCTTTCCCCCGACATTGATGTTGATCACATAGTTCTTCTTGGAAGGTGAGAACTGTTTGGAGAAGCTGTACGGAATAATGTCGTCCTCCTCATCCTCGTACTCGGCGTAGATGTCGTAGATGTCCCTGTCCCTGCTCAGCTCCTGCATGGAGTTCCATGTCTTCACGCAGCTCTCCTTGGCGAGCGGATACGCAATCTCAGAGGGTCTCCGACTAATGTCTGAATCTGTGACTTTGTAGTTGGGGAAGAGACTCTGTCTCCTGTTCCACAGGTTGACCACCTTGCTGGTGCTCCCCATGTCGATCTCCCCCCTGGACTACAGAGCAGACAGAGCGCTCAGACCAGCCAGCATTACCACGGTCTAATACCCCCGTTACCAAGGACAGGAGCAGGATGCCTCATGGCCCCATTAATGTTGCTGACTGAGAGGATCCGTGTGCTTACAGGACATCTAAATACTATTATCCCCCGCTGAGCTGTCGGGCTCACATGACACTGGCGTTGTGGCACCTCTCAACACATGCCCGTCATGAACTCACCTTCTGTTAGTTCATAAACGTTCATGATATGAGCTGCTAGTGCAGCTGATTTGTGTGATTTAAGGACAGAAAATACAACAATCAGCATTGTTTTCCTCACATGTATTTATGAATGCATCAGCTTGGTGCCACGCATTAATCTTTAAACAATCCCTACAGATTACTCAAGGAAGTCATATTGGAGGGCTATGATTGGAAAATACCACCGCGCGACTTGTTTTCTTCATGCTCTTTGAGGAAAATTAAAATACTGGCAGATGATTTTTTTGTAGATAAAATGCTAAATATTTTTGCACATTTTTATTTTGGGTTAAGAGTCTTTTTCAATGTTTACAACAAATTGTTTATGTTGGTTTTTATTGTGCTCATACTTTAAGATTCCCATACTGAAGGGGAACAAAGGGAAGGCTGGTGGATACATACAAGAGGATAAAGGCTTTAAGCATTAGCCTACTTCCTGATTGGGGGGGGTGTGCAGGAGGAATCTTCAGAACCTGAAGTGAGTCGAGGTCACAGACTCGAGGAAATAATCTTCTGCCTCTTATTGATAATCAATACGTCTGCGATACTATCTGAACTAACAGAGCAAGTAGTGACTTAACCAGATGGAATTTCCACTCAGAAGAAGTCTGTAACTTAAGTGCCAATTAAATCTTGTTATTGATTATCAGATTATTGTCCTGCTGATTAACAGTGCCGGCTGAGCAGAGATGTATTCTGTGAGGCCACTGGCTGATAATATAATGAAACATGCTGTAGATTCTTATTTACCGCCTTGGTGTCAAGCAGCGCTGACTAGTTAAAACAATTAAGGCTTTAAGTAGTTAAAGCAGTGACATTTAAATAGAGCCGCCAGACTTAAGCTTGTCTTGTTGGTGTAGTTTGTCAAAAGACCCAGAGGTAAACTGGATTTGTCATGCAAACCACAGCGTCACACTGGAAAGAAGAAACGGCTGTGAAAAAAAGGAAATGTTAATATTTATGATGTATGATCTGATGTACTGAATGATTTACAGTGTTAAGCTTCATGGTTACTGATGAGCCTCTTAAAGACTTAAAATGAGAAAAAATAACTGAACAAAACAGAGAGAAATGAAAAAAAAAAAGAAAAAAAAAAACTGAAACGTGTTTTGTATGCTATGAATTAGTAATGATTCATTGATTGTTAGCATTTTCACCTACTCTTTATTGAAAAATGCACCAAATTTGCAGCCTTATTTTAAAGATGTGAGTTTAACCACTGAGCAGAACAGAACAGGAGTGTAGAGAAATTTAGACTGAAGATTTGGAGAAACAAGAACCACTTTGATTGAAAGCTGCTATTGACAGAGCATTAAACATGAACAGTTAAAAAGTAACTAATACTCTGAGTAGTTTTTGAGATTAGTACTTTGTACTTTTGCTTATTTTGTAACACCAGTACTTTTACTTGTAATTGAGTAATATTTCAGTCGTGTAACAGTACTTTCCACCACTGAATATTACCCACATTTCCTCAACAAATAAAAGGATAAAAGGACAGCAGATTTATCTTGGTATTAACTTTGTCTTTTGGATTTCTGTTTTTTTCAGCAGTAATTGTTTATTTGATAGACATCAAGTAAAAAAGTCAAGCATCACCGAGACAAACCTTTGGTTCTGGTTTGGACAGAAATGATCAGCCCTTTGGTACGTCCACTGACTACACAGCATCAGTGGTTCCTGCACTTCTGCACTTATATTTAAATTTAGAATGAACATTTTTTTTCCTCAATGATCCAGAGACAATCCAGGAAGCAGGATTGTAAAACAAAGTATTAATGGAAATCTCTATACGGGCATTTCACAGGATTAATATCATCTGCTCTCATCATCAGTCACTATTGTCCACAAGATTTACGGATCAAATTTAGTAAAGTCCCTTTAAAGCTGCTTAGTAAAGAAGAATGTAGGTTATAATCCTTCATATAGGGTTATAAAGCCTCCTGTCAGTCACATACATTCTTTACACCTACATGCTGTTATTTACAGCTGAGAAATCCACACACAGACTGTTCAGTGACATAAATGCTTCTGTTTGACCTCTGTTGATGTGATTACACTCAGACTGTAGAGACTCTGCTCGGAGTTTGTTTTTGTGTTTTCCTCACAGCTGTTTGGTTTGTAGAACGACACCATAAAAACTAAATGTTTTACATGTCGTCTCATCATACGCTCGTTTGACCACTTCCAGGTACATAATCTGAGTTTTACCCCTTTCAGTTCATCATATAAAGTCGTAACAGATTCAAATCACCATATTGCACAATTTATGTTGAGGTGAAAATGCTGCTTTTCCACCAACATGGATCAGTCATTCAGTCCTGGAGCTGATTTTAGCTTTTTTTTTTTTTTTTTTTTTTTTTTTTTTTTTTTTGACCTTTAATGTCTGTCTGCCTGCCTATCTATCTATCTATCTATCTATCTATCTATCTATCTATCTATCTATCTATCTATCTATCTATTTTCACTGTTTTTTTTAATGAAAAATGATCAAAATGAGTTTCCTCACGACAAATAACTAAATAAAGTATGATAGAGAAATGGGTGTATCTCAGAACTATATGCAGTTATCTAAAATACTTGGTACCAATGACTGGAAAACTTCAGTTTTAACAGTTTGTGCTGTAAATCTAAAATTTAGCATGTCAAAGGAGTATTAAACTTATTTTGTGAGTTGAGATTCAACTTTTGTGATGTTTAGCCAAATGTCCTGACAGTTTCCCCTCCAGTTGGAAAAAAATTATGTCAGGGCTTCCATAGTGGACTCATTAATATCTTCTCAAAGATTCATTCAAGATTGGATGACAGTTAATAAACATGTTCATAAGAGACACCTGCTCTCGTCCTGAATGTCACTGATGACTCATCAGACCTCTGAGAGGATTAATTTGTCTCCTGCAGTGTTAATTTACCTGAACAGCACTGACCGTACCTGTGAGCTCAGTATCACTGTGAACAAGACTCACCTGACAAATATTAATGATAATATATAATAAATGCATTTAAATGAGTGGTACTGTGGCGAGATTTGGTTTTTTGAATACTGAGTGAACTGTTCACAACTATTTTATTTCTCCTAAATAGATTTCTAGTTTAATGACTGGGTGTGTTCCCCGTCTCCCAGGTCACAGTTTTCTGATGAATACTGATCAGGTTTTTGCTATTAGAACCACCAGAGTACATGGAACGTTCTGCCTATTGACGCTGAACTATGTATGTATATATGCATGGTCATATGTATGTATGGTCATATGTATGTATGTATGTATGTATGTATGGTCATATGTTTGGCCATATGTATGAATGTATGCTCATATGTATGTATGGTCATATGTATGTATGTATGTATTTATGCTCATATGTATGTATGTATGTATTTATGCTCATATGTATGTATGTATGTATGTATGCTCATATGTATGTATGTATGTATGTATGTATGTATATATGTATGTGTGGTCATATGTATGTATGTATGTATGTATGTATGTATGTATGTATGTATGTATGTATGTATGTATGGTCATATCCCTCTATGGTAAACATTATGATGCCAGTAAAGGAAATGTGTTTTTATGTCTCAAAATAGACTAAATAAACATAATCTGAAGAAATTTTATTATTTTTTTTATTTTTGGAAGTTTTTGGGGTTCGTTGCCTGTAGGCAACATTGTACCATAATGGTGCATAAGTGAAAAAGAACGTTCCTTTTCCAATTTGAACATTGTCTATTTCATAAACATTTGCAAAAATATTCAATAACATCAAGAAGTCACAATTCATTTTAAATTTTAAATTAAAAAGAATTATGAAAAGAATTTAAATATATATGTATGTATGTATGTATGTATGTATGTATGGTCATATATATGTATGTATGTATGTATGTATGTATGGTCATATGTATGTATGCATGGTCACATGTATGTATGTATTCTCATATGTATGTATGTATGTATATATGTATGGTCATATGTATGTATGTATGTATGTATATATACTCATATGTATGTATGGTCATATGTATGTATGTATGTATGTATGTATGTATGGTCATAAGTATGTATATATGTATGTATGTATGTATGTATGTATATATGCATTGTCATATGTATGTATGGTCATATGTATGTATGTATGTATGTATGTATGTATGTATGTATGGTCATATGTATGTATGTTTGTATGCATGGTCATATGTTTGGCCATATGTATGAATGTATGCTCATATGTATGTATGGTCATATGTATGTATGTATGTATGTATGTATGTATGGTCATATGTATGTATGCTCATATGTATGTATGTATGTATTTATGCTCATATGTATGTATGTATGTATTTATGCTCATATGTATGTATGTATTTATGTATGCTCATATGTATGTATGTATGTATGTATGTATGTATGTATGTATGTATGTATGGTCATATCCCTCTATGGTACACATTATGATGCCAGTGAGGGAAATGTGTTTTTATGTCTCAAAATAGACTAAATAAACATAATCTGAAGAAATTTAATTATTTTGTATGTATGTATGCATGGTCATATGTATGTATGTATGTATGTATGTATGTATGTATGTATGCTCATATGTATGTATGTATGTATGCATGGTCATATGTATGTATGTATTCTCATATGTATGTAGGTATGTATGTATGTATGTATGTATGGTCATATGTATGTATGTATATATGCTCATATGTATGTATGCTTATATGTATGTATGTATGCATGGTCATATGTATGTATGTATTCTTATATGTATGTAGGTATGTATGTATGTATGTATGTATGTAGGTATGGTCATATGTATGTATGTATGTATGTATGTATGTATGTATGTATGTATGTATGTATGGTCATATGTATGTATGTATGCTCATATGTATGTATGCATGGTCATATGTATGTATGTATGCTCATATGTATGTATGCATGGTCATATGTATGTATGTATATATGCTCATATGTATGTATGCTCATATGTATGTATGTATGCATGGTCATATGTATGGCCATATTTATGTATGTATGTATGTATTCTCATATGTATGTATGTATGTATACATGGCCATATGTATGTATGTATGTATGTGTGCTCATATGTATGTATGTATGCATGCATGGTCATATGTATGTATGTATGTATGTATGTATGTATGTATGCATGGTCATATGTATGTATGTATGTATGTATGTATGTATGTATGTATGTATGCATGGTCATATGTATGTATGTATGTATGCTCATATGTACGTATGTATGTATGCATGGTCATATGTATGTATGTATGCTCATATGTATGTATGTATGTATGTATGTATGTATGTATGTATGTATGTATGTATGGTCATATCCCTCTATGGTACACATTATGATGCCAGTGAGGGAAATGTGTTTTTATGTCTCAAAATAGACTAAATAAACATAATCTGAAGAAATTTAATTATTTTGTATGTATGTATGCATGGTCATATGTATGTATGTATGTATGTATGTATGTATGTATGTATGCTCATATGTATGTATGTATGTATGCATGGTCATATGTATGTATGTATTCTCATATGTATGTAGGTATGTATGTATGTATGTATGTATGGTCATATGTATGTATGTATATATGCTCATATGTATGTATGCTTATATGTATGTATGTATGCATGGTCATATGTATGTATGTATTCTTATATGTATGTAGGTATGTATGTATGTATGTATGTATGTAGGTATGGTCATATGTATGTATGTATGTATGTATGTATGTATGTATGTATGTATGTATGGTCATATGTATGTATGTATGCTCATATGTATGTATGCATGGTCATATGTATGTATGTATGCTCATATGTATGTATGCATGGTCATATGTATGTATGTATATATGCTCATATGTATGTATGCTCATATGTATGTATGTATGCATGGTCATATGTATGGCCATATTTATGTATGTATGTATGTATTCTCATATGTATGTATGTATGTATACATGGCCATATGTATGTATGTATGTATGCTCATATGTATGTATGTATGCATGCATGGTCATATGTATGTATGTATGTATGTATGTATGTATGTATGCATGGTCATATGTATGTATGTATGTATGTATGTATGTATGTATGTATGTATGCATGGTCATATGTATGTATGTATGTATGCTCATATGTACGTATGTATGTATGCATGGTCATATGTATGTATGTATGCTCATATGTATGTATGTATGTATGCATGGTCATATGTATGTATGTATGTATGTATGTATGTATGTATGTATGTAGGTATGGTCATATGTATGTATGTATGTATGTATGTATGTATGTATGTATGTATGTATGTATGTATGTATGGTCATATGTATGTATGTATGCTCATATGTATGTATGCATGGTCAAATGTATGTATGTATGCTCATATGTATGTATGCATGGTCATATGTATGTATGTATATATGCTCATATGTATTAATGCTCATATGTATGTATGTATGCATAGTCATATGTATGGCCATATTTATGTATGTATGTATTCTCATATGTATGTATGTATGTATACATGGCCATATGTATGTATGTATGCTCATATGTATGTATGTATGCATGGTCATATATATGTATGTATGTATGTATGTATGTATGTATGTATGCATGTTCATATGTATGTATGTATGTATGTATGTATGTATGTATGTATGTATGTATGCATGGTCATATGTATGTATGTATGTATGTATGTATGCTCATATGTACGTATGTATGTATGCATGGTCATATGTATGTATGTATGTATGTATGTATGCATGGTCATATGTATGTATGTATGCTCATATGTACGTATGTATGTATGCATGGTCATATGTATGTATGTATGTATGTATGTATGTATGTATGTGTGTATGTATGTATGGTCATATGAATGTATGCATGGTCATATGTATGTATGGTCATATGTATGTATGTATGTATGTATGTATGTATGTATGGTCATATGTATGTATGTATGTATGTATGTATGTATGTATGCATGGTCATATGTATGTATGTATGCTCATATGTATGTATGCATGGTCATATGTATGTATGTATATATGCTCATATGTATGTATGTATGCATGGTCATATGTATGGCCATATTTATGTATGTATGTATGTATTCTCATATGTATGTATGTATGTATACATGGTCATATGTATGTATGTATGCTCATATGTATGTATGTATGCATGGTCATATGTATGTATGTATGTATGTATGTATGTATGCTCATATGTATGTATGTATGTATGTATGTATGTATGCATGGTCATATGTATGTATGTATTCTCATATGTATGTAGGTATGTATGTATGTATGTATGTATGCTCATATGTATGTATGTATGTATGTATGTAGGTATGGTCATATGTATGTATGTATGTATTTATGTATGGTCATATGTATGTATGTATGCTCATATGTATGTATGCATGGTCATATGTATGTATGTATGCTCATATGTATGTATGCATGGTCATATGTATGTATGTATATATGCTCATATGTATGTATGCTCATATGTATGTATGTATGCATGGTCATATGTATGGCCATATTTATGTATGTATGTATGTATTCTCATATGTATGTATGTATGTATACATGGTCATATGTATGTATGTATGCTCATATGTATGTATGTATGCATGGTCATATGTATGTATGTATGTATGTATGTATGTATGTATGTATGTATGTATGTATGTATGTATGCTCATATGTATGTATGTATGTATGTATGCATGGTCATATGTGTGTATGTATTCTCATATGCATGTAGGTATGTATGTATGTATGTATGTATGTATGTATGTATGTATGGTCATATGTATGTATGTATATATGCTCATATGTATGTATGCTCATATGTATGTATGTATGTATGTATGTAGGTATGGTCATATGTATGTATGTATGTATGTATGTATGGTCATATGTATGTATGTATGCTCATATGTATGTATGCATGGTCATATGTATGTATGTATATATGCTCATATGTATGTATGCTCATATGTATGTATGTATGCATGGTCATATGTATGGCCATATTTATGTATGTATGTATGTATTCTCGTATGTATGTATGTATGTATGTATACATGGCCATATGTATGTATGTATTTATGCTCATATGTATGTATGTATGCATGGTCATATGTATGTATGTATGTATGTATGTATGTATGTATGTATGTATGTATGTATGTATGTATGCATGGTCGTATGTATGTATGTATGTATGTATGTATGTATGTATGTATGTATACATGGTCATATGTATGTATGTATGTATGTATGTATGGTCATATGTATGTATGTATGCTCATATGTACGTATGTATGTATGCATGGTCATATGTATGTATGTATGTATGTGTGTATGTATGTATGGTCATATGAATGTATGCATGGTCATATGTATGTATGCTCATATGTATGTATGTATGTATGGTCATATGTATGTATGTATGTATGTATATATGCTCATATGTATGTATGCTCATATGTATGTATGTATGTATGTATGTATGGTCATAAGTATGTATATATGTATGTATGTATGTATGTATGTATGTATGTATGTATGTATATATGCATTGTCATATGTATGTATGGTCATATGTATGTATGTATGTATGTATGTATGTATGGTCATATGTATGTATGTTTGTATGCATGGTCATATGTTTGACATATGTATGAATGTATGGTCATATGTATGTATGGTCATATGTATGTATGTATGTATGTATGTATGGTCATATGTATGTATGTATGTATTTATGCTCATATGTATGTATGTATGTATTCATGCTCATATGTATGTATGTATGTATGTATGCTCATATGTATGTATGTATGTATGTATGTATGTACGTATGTATGTATGTATGTATGTATGGTCATATCCCTCTATGGTACACATTATGATGCCAGTGAGGGAAATGTGTTTTTATGTCTCAAAATAGACTAAATAAACATAATCTGAAGAAATTTAATTATTTTGTATGTATGTATGCATGGTCATATGTATGTATGTATGTATGTATGTATGTATGTATGTATGTATGTATGTATGTATGCTCATATGTATGTATGTATGTATGCATGGTCATATGTATGTATGTATTCTCATATGTATGTATGTATGTATGTATGTAGGTATGGTCATATGTATGTATGTATGTATGTATGTATGTATGTATGGTCATATGTCTGTATGTATGGTTATATGTATGTATGCATGGTCATATGTATGTATGTATGCTCATATGTATGTATGCATGGTCATATGTATGTATGTATATATGCTCATATGTATGTATGCTCATATGTATGTATGTATGTATGTATGTAGGTATGGTCATATGTATGTATGTATGTATGTATGTATGGTCATATGTATGTATGTATGCTCATATGTATGTATGCATGGTCATATGTATGTATGTATGCTCATATGTATGTATGCATGGTCATATGTATGTATGTATATATGCTCATATGTATGTATGCTCATATGTATGTATGTATGCATGGTCATATGTATGGCCATATTTATGTATGTATGTATGTATTCTCGTATGTATGTATGTATGTATGTATACATGGCCATATGTATGTATGTATGCTCATATGTATGTATGTATGCTCATATGTATGTATGTATGCATGGTCATATATATGTATGTATGTATGTATGTATGTATGTATGTATGTATGTATGCATGTTCATATGTATGTATGTATGTATGTATGCATGGTCATATGTATGGCCATATTTATGTATGCTCATATGTACGTATGTATGTATGCATGGTCATATGTATGTATGTATGTATGTATGTATGCATGGTCATATGTATGTATGTATGCTCATATGTACGTATGTATGTATGCATGGTCATATGTATGTATGTATGTATGTGTGTATGTATGTATGGTCATATGAATGTATGCATGGTCATATGTATGTATGCTCATATGTATGTATGTATGTATGTATGTATGTATGGTCATATGTATGTATGTTTGTATGCATGGTCATATGTTTGGCCATATGTATGAATGTATGGTCATATGTATGTATGGTCATATGTATGTATGTATGTATGTATGTATGGTCATATGTATGTATGCTCATATGTATGTATGTATGTATTTATGCTCATATGTATGTATGTATGTATTTATGCTCATATGTATGTATGTATGTATGTATGCTCATATGTATGTATGTATGTATGTATGTATGTATGTATGTATGTATGGTCATATCCCTCTATGGTACACATTATGATGCCAGTGAGGGAAATGTGTTTTTATGTCTCAAAATAGACTAAATAAACATAATCTGAAGAAATTTAATTATTTTGTATGTATGTATGCATGGTCATATGTATGTATGTATGTATGTATGTATTCTCATATGTATGTATGTATGTAGGTATGGTCATACGTATGTATGTATGTATGTATGTATGTATGTATGTATGTATGTATGTATGGTCATATGTATGTATGTATGGTCATATGTATGTATGCATGGTCATATGTATGTATGTATGCTCATATGTATGTATGCATGGTCATATGTATGTATGTATATATGCTCATATGTATGTATGCTCATATGTATGTATGTATGCATGGTCATATGTATGGTCATATTTATGTATGTATGTATGTATTCTCATATGTATGTATGTATGTATACATGGCCATATGTATGTATGTATGTATGCTCATATGTTTGTATGTATGCATGGTCATATGTATGTATGTATGTATGTATGTATGCATGGTCATATGTATGTATGTATGTATGTATGTATGTATGTATGTATGTATGTATGTATGTATGCATGGTCATATGTATGTATATATGCTCATATGTACGTATGTATGTATGCATGGTCATATGTATGTATGTATGCTAATATGTATGTATGTATGTATGCATGGTCATATGTATGTATGTATGTATGTATGTATGTAGGTATGGTCATATGTATGTATGTATGTATGTATGTATGTGTGTATGTATGTATGGTCATATGTATGTATGTATGGTCATATGTATGTATGCATGGTCATATGTATGTATGTATGCTCATATGTATGTATGCATGGTCATATGTATGTATGTATATATGCTCATATGTATGTATGCTCATATGTATGTATGTATGCATGGTCATATGTATGGCCATATTTATGTATGTATGTATGTATTCTCAAATGTATGTATGTATGTATACATGGCCATATGTATGTATGTATGTATGCTCATATGTTTGTATGTATGAATGGTCATATGTATGTATGTATGTATGTATGTATGCATGGTCTTATGTATGTATGTATGTATGTATGTATGTATGTATGTATGTATGCATGGTCATATGTATGTATATATGCTCATATGTACGTATGTATGTATGCATGGTCATATGTATGTATGTATGCTCATATGTATGTATGTATGTATGCATGGTCATATGTATGTATGTATGTATGTAGGTATGGTCATATGTATGTATGTATGTATGTATGTATGTATGTATGTATGTATGTATGTATGCTCATATGTATGTATGTATGCTCATATGTATGTATGCATGGTCAAATGTATGTATGTATGCTCATATGTATGTATGCATGGTCATATGTATGTATGTATATATGCTCATATGTATGTATGCTCATATGTATGTATGTATGCATGGTCATATGTATGGCCATATTTATGTATGTATGTATGTATTCTCATATGTATGTTTGTATGTATGTATACATGGCCATATGTATGTATGTATGCTCATATGTATGTATGTATGCATGGTCATATATATGTATGTATGTATGTATGCATGTTCATATGTATGTATGTATGTATGTATGTATGTATGTATGTATGTATGTATGCATGGTCATATGTATGTATGTATGTATGTATGCTCATATGTACGTATGTATGTATGCATGGTCATATGTATGTATGTATGTATGTATGTATGTATGTATGTATGCATGGTCATATGTATGTATGTATGCTCATATGTACGTATGTATGTATGTATGCATGGTCATATGTATGTATGTATGTATGTATGTATGTATGTATGTATGTATGTGTGTATGTATGTATGGTCATATGAATGTATGCATGGTCATATGTATGTATGGTCATATGTATGTATGTATGTATGTATGTATGTATGTATGGTCATATGTATGTATGTATGTATGTATGTATGTATGTATGTATGCATGGTCATATGTATGTATGTATGCTCATATGTATGTATGCATGGTCATATGTATGTATGTATATATGCTCATATGTATGTATGCTCATATGTATGTATGTATGCATGGTCATATGTATGGCCATATTTATGTATGTATGTATGTATTCTCATATGTATGTATGTATGTATACATGGTCATATGTATGTATGTATGCTCATATGTATGTATGTATGCATGGTCATATGTATGTATGTATGTATGTATGCTCATATGTACGTATGTATGTATGCATGGTCATATGTATGTATGTATGTATGTATGTATGTATGTATGTATGTATGCATGGTCATATGTATGTATGTATGCTCATATGTACGTATGTATGTATGTATGCATGGTCATATGTATGTATGTATGTATGTATGTATGTATGTATGTATGTATGTGTGTATGTATGTATGGTCATATGAATGTATGCATGGTCATATGTATGTATGGTCATATGTATGTATGTATGTATGTATGTATGTATGTATGGTCATATGTATGTATGTATGTATGTATGTATGTATGCATGGTCATATGTATGTATGTATGCTCATATGTATGTATGCATGGTCATATGTATGTATGTATATATGCTCATATGTATGTATGCTCATATGTATGTATGTATGCATGGTCATATGTATGGCCATATTTATGTATGTATGTATGTATTCTCATATGTATGTATGTATGTATACATGGTCATATGTATGTATGTATGCTCATATGTATGTATGTATGCATGGTCATATGTATGTATGTATGTATGTATGTATGTATGTATGTATGTATGTATGCTCATATGTATGTATGTATGTATGTATGTATGTATGCATGGTCATATGTATGTATGTATCCTCATACGTATGTAGGTATGTATGTATGTATGTATGTATGGTCATATGTATGTATGTATGCTCATATGTATGTATGCATGGTCATATGTATGTATGTATGCTCACATGTATGTATGCATGGTCATATGTATGTATGTATATATGCTCATATGTATGTATGCTCATATGTATGTATGTATGCATGGTCATATGTATGGCCATATTTATGTATGTATGTATGTATTCTCATATGTATGTATGTATGTATGTATGTATACATGGTCATATGTATGTATGTATGCTCATATGTATGTATGTATGCATGGTCATATGTATGTATGTATGTATGTACGTATGTATGTATGCTCATATGTATGTATGTATGTATGTATGTATGCATGGTCATATGTATGTATGTATTCTTATATGCATGTATGTATGTATGTATGCATGTATGGTCATATGTATGTATGTATATATGCTCATATGTATGTATGCTCATATGTATGTATGTATGTATGTATGTAGGTAGGCAAGGCAAGGCAAGGCAAGGCAATTTTATTCATATAGCACCATTCATACACAAGGCAATTCAAGGTGCTTTACAGAACTTGAAAATGCATTAAATTAGAAACAATAAAAGAGCATTAAAATTGCATTTGAGATAATTAAAAACAAAAGCTAAAAGCAGGACAATAAATAGTTTTAAACATTACAGAAATGCATATAAAGAGAGAAGCAAA